>NC_057811.1:440880004-441180004 GCF_018294505.1 Triticum aestivum | reverse complement strand
ACTTTTGCTTCCAGATCTGAAATAGGAGGTATACCCAACTGTTTTGGGTATTCTATGAAGATGCATTTATCCGCTTTGGGTTCGAGCTTATCAGCCTGAAACTTTTCACATAAGCGTCGCAGCCCCAAACTTTTAAGAAACGACAGCTTAGGTTTCTTTAAACCATAGTTCATACGGTGTCATCTCAACGGAATTGCGTGGTGCCCTATTTAAAGTGAATGCGGTTGTCTCTAATGCCTAACCCATAAACGATAGTTGTAATTCGATAGGAGACATCATGGTATGCACCATATCCAATAGGGTGCAGTTATGATGTTCGGACACACCATCACACTGTGGTATTCCAGGCGGTATTAATTGTGAAACACTTTGCACAATGTCTTAATTGTGTGCCAAACTCGTAAATCAGATATCTCTATGATCATATCATAGACATTTTATCCTCTTGTCACGACGATCTTCAACTTCACTCTGAAATTACTTGAACCTTTCAATAATTCAGACTTGTGTTTGATTAAGTAAATACACTCAGCATCTACTCAAATCGTCTGTGAAGTAAGAACATAACGATATCCACTGCGTGCCTCAGCACTCATTGGACTGCACACATCAAAATGTATTACTTCCAACAAGTTGCTTTCTTGTTCCATCTTACTGAAAACGAGGCCTTCAGTCATCTTGCCCATGTGGTACGATTTGCATGTCTCAAGTGATTCAAAATCAAGTGAGTCCAAACGATCCATCTGCATGGAGTTTCTTCATGCATATATACCAATAGACATGGTTCGCATGTCTCAATCTTTTCAAAAACGAGTGAGTCCAAAGATCCATCTACATGGAGCTTCTTCATGCGTTCTATACCAATATGACTCAAATGGCAGTGCCACAAGTATATGGTACTATCATTACTATTTTATATCTTTTGGCACGAACATGTGTATCACGGCGATCGAGATTCATTTTAGGTGCAAGACCATTGAAGGTATTATTCAAATAAACAGAGTAACCATTATTCTCCTTAAATGAATAACCATTTTGCGATAAACATAATCCAATCATGCTCAACGCAAAAATAGTATTTTCTGTCTGTTTTCTGAATTATCCTTGCAATAAAAAAATACCCCGAAAATAAAAGTTCTCCAGATGCCCGAAATTGAAATATGATTTTTTGTAGAATATTGAAGAATTATTGGCACTAAGAACACACCAGGGGGAGCCACCACCTGGCCACGAGGGTCCAGGGCGCGCCCACCCCCTGGGCGCGCCCCTGCCTCGTGGACCCCACGTTGCCCCCCTCCACTTATTCCAGCACCCACACACTTCGTCTTCCTCCAGAAAAAATCACCACACAGCTCAAACTCGTCTTCTAGCTCGTTTTCCTCAGATTTTCGATCTCCTTGCTCAAAGCTACACTCAAGAAACTGCTTTGGGCGATTGTTCTTCGGTATGTGACTCCTCCAATGATCCAATTAGTTTTTGTTCTAGTGCTTTATTCATTGCAATTTTTTGCTGCTTAGGTGACCCTGTTCTTGAGCTTGCATGTCAAATTTATTTGGTCCTAAGTAGTTCTAATGCATGATATAGTCTCTAGGCACTTGTGGGAGTAGTTGCTATCAATTTTGTTGAGTTTGGTTCACTTTTAGCATTAGCTGCATTCCCCTAGTTGTGTCCCTAGTTGTGTCCCACTCGTCTGTTTTACCCCTAATTCCCAAAAGTCACTGGTTCTGTCCAAGTCACTTTGCTCCTATTATGCTTTTGCCCTTTGACCGTTTGACCATCAGTTTGAAAAATTCATAACTAAGTCATACTAAATCAGAAAAATGCAAATAAGATACCAAAATGTTAAGAAAAACATCACCTATATGTCAGTGTCATTTGCATTCATGAAAAAAGTGATGGAAAGTGCCCATCCGAGTTTTAGCTCTTATGCTACTACCATGAATAGTAAAATCTAAAAAAGTTCAAAAAAATTAAAAAAATTGGTGGCAAAGAATGACAAATGTTTTAAGTGCCTGCCAAGTTCATCAGGGAATAACATTCATGGGTGCCGCGGCAAAAAAAAAACAATCAGCACTCCAAAATAGATTATTTTTTGCCACGACTTCCACGAATGTTGTTCCCTAATGAAACTTGGCAAGCACTTAGAACATTTGTTGTTCTTCGCCACCATATTTTTTGAAATTTTTTTGAATTTTTTTACAGTTCACTATTCATGGTGGTATCAAAAGAGCTAAAACTCGGATGTGCACTTTCCAACACTTTTTTCATGAATGCAAATGACACTGACATATAGGTGATGTTTTTCTGAACATTTTGGTATCTTATTTGCATTTTTTTGATTCAGTATGAATTAGTTATGAAGTTTTCAAACTAACGGTCAAACGGTCAAAGGGCAAAAGCATAAGAGGAGCAAAGTGACTTGGACAGAACCGGTGACTTTTGGGAATTAGGAGTAAAACAGACGAGTGGGACACAACTAGGGGCATAAATCTAATTATCCCTTAACAATATAACTTGGGGGCTATGGCTGCACGAAGGTTGCATCATAACAGTATAAGTGGAGATTTGTTTGGTGGCATTTATGCAACCCGTTTAGCTAATTTTATTGAGGTACCTATACATGAAAATGATATGGAGTTGCCCCCTGCTTATCTAGATTTTAATGCTATGGTTCGTCACTAATTCATTGAGAGGAATGAACAGCCCCTCCAGTACCGACTAATGTTCGACAGGCGCCGCGCTGTCCATATTGCTCTCCCTGCTCCTACTTTCTTTGACTTTCAGGCAAAGGGGAGATATGTCATAACCAGGGAGGAGGCAAACGAGTACGAGAGGAGGGTGGAAGCAGCTCGCCTCCAAGCTGCAGCTCGTGAGGCAGTAGCGGCTGCATCTCAGTACGACCCCAGTTACAACTTCGGATGTCCGCCAGGCCATCCATGGGCATAGACCAACTTAGGCCAAAAGCCTAAGCTTGGGGGAGTATGTATTTCTCACCGACATTATATTCATGTTCACACACTCATGCCAATTGTTGGTTCTCATACTTTTTCATTGTACTATCCATGCTAGTTTATTTTCCTTTTTATGCTTTCTTCTTGTGTGTTTGAAAAACCTTAAGAAAAAACCAAAAAAATAGTTGTAGCTTTTAGCTAGTTTACTTTCCATGCCCATAGTAGTAATAATTAAAAGAAAACCCAAAAAGATTTCTCGCTCTTCTTTTGCTTGTTGGGAGCTTTCCCGTGTAAATAGTTTTATTTTATTTCTTTTCTTTGGGGGTCGAGAGGAGAAGACCATGATGGAAATGTTGAAGTGGCTCTTATATGCATTATTGTTGATTTAACCAAGAGCCTATATTACCTTGTCTTCTCCCTTGAATTAAATGCTTGCAGATTCCAGCTTAGTCCAATGCACATTCACTATTATTCTTATCCACACGGTTCGGTCATGCAAGTGAAAGGCAATAATGACGATATATGATGGACTGATTGAGATGAGAGAAGTTGGTATGAACTCGGCCTCTCTTATTTTTATAAATATGGTTAGTTCATCGTTCCTGATTCATCCTATTATGAATGGAACATGTTTGTAATGACAATTAGAGATTATAGTTGCTTATGCCATGCTTAATTAGCTAGGAGTTTGTAATGGTTTACCTTGCGTGCCAACATGCTATTAAAATGGTTGTGATGTGGTATGATCAGGTGGTATCCTCCTTTGTACAATTCAAGTGGCTTGACTTGGCACATGTTCACACATGTAGTTGAAACAAAATCAACATAGCCTCCACGATATTTATGTTCATGGTGAGTTATATCCTACTCATGCTTGCACTCAGTGTTTATTAATTTTAATGCATGTTCATAACTGTTGTCGCTCTCTAGTTGGTCGCTTCCCAGTCTCTTTCTAGCCTTCACTTGTACTAAGCGTAAATACTGCTTGTGCATCCACTTCCATAAACCCCAAAGTTATTCCATATGAGTCCACCATACCTTCCTATATGCGGTATCTACCTGCCGTTCCAAGTAAATTTGTATGTGCCAAACTCTAAACCTTCAAATGAAATTCTGTTTTATATGCTCGAATAGCTCATGTATCAACTAGGGATGTCTGTATATTCCTTGCTAGGCGGGTTATTCTCAAGAGGAGTGGACTCCGCTCCTCACTCACGAGAAAATGGCTGGTCACTGGGATGCCCAGTCCCATGCTCAAACCAAATCAAAATAATTGCAAACAAAACTCCCCTGGACTGTTGTTAGTTGGAGGCACCTGTTGTTTCAGGCAAGCCATGGATTGATGCTTGTTGGTGGTGGGGGAGTATAAACTTTACCATTCTGCTTGGGAACCGCCTATAATGTGTGTAGCATGGAAGATATCGAGATCTCTCGGTTGTTATGTTGACAATGAAAGTATGCCACTCAAAATATTATTTATCTCTATTTCAAAAACCGAGCTCTGGCACCTCTACAAATCCCTGCTTCCCTTTGCGAAGGGCCTATCTATTTACTTTTATGTTGAGTCATCATCCTCTTATTAAAAAGCACCAGTTGGAGAGCACCGTTGTCATTTGCATCCATTACTATTAGTTTATATTGAGTATGACCATGACTGGATCTCTTTTACCATGAATTACAATGTTTAGTCAGTCCTTGATCTTCAGAGGTGCTCTGCATTTATGTTTTGCAGTCTCAGAAAGGGCTAGCAAGATACCATCTTGTTATATCATATTATGATTGTTTTGAGAAAGTGTTGTCATCCGAGATTTGCTATTATTGCTCGCTAGTTGATTATGCCATTGATATGAGTAAACATGAGACCTAAATGTTATTGTGAATATGGTTAGTTCATAATCTTTGCTGAAAACTTGAATGCTGGCTTTACATATTTGCAACAACAAGAGCAAACAGAGTTTGTAAAATTTTTTCTTTATCATTTCAGTTTGTCAACTAAATTGCTTGAAGACAAGCAAAGGTTTAAGCTTGGGGGAGTTGATACGTCTCCATCGTATCTACTTTTCCAAACAATTTTGCCCTTGTTTTGGACTCTAACTTGCATGATTTGAATGGAACTAACCCGGACTGACGCTGTTTTCATCAGAACTGCCATGGTGTTATTTTTGTGCAGAAATAAAAGTTCTTTGAATGACCTGAAACTACGGAGAATATTTTTGGAATATATAAAAAATACTGGCGAAAGAATCATGACCAGGGGCCCCACACCCTGTCCATGAGGGTGGGGGGCGCACCCCCCTGTCTCGTGGGCCGCCTGAGGCTCCACCGACCTCAACTCCAACTCCATATATTCAAGTTCAGGGAGAAAAAAATCAGAGAGAAGGATTCATCGCGTTTTACGATACGGAGCCGCCGCCAAGCCCTAAACTCTCTTGGGAGGGCTGATCTGGAGTCCGTTCGGGGCTCCGGAGAGGGGAAGCCGTCGCCGTCATCATCATCAACCATCATCCATCACCAATTTCATGATGCTCACCGCCGTGTGTGAGTAATTCCATCGTAGGCTTGCAGGACGGTGATGGGTTGGATGAGATTTATCATGTAATCGAGTTAGTTTTGTTAGGGTTTGATCCCTAGTATCCATTATGTTCTGAGATTGATGTTGCTATGACTTTGCTATGCTTAATGCTTGTCACTAGGGCCCAAGTGCCATGAATTCAGATCTGAACCTATTGTGTTTTCATGAATATATGTGAGTTCTTGATCCTATCTTGCAAGTCAATGGTCACCTACTATGTGTTATGATCCGACAACCCCGAAGTGACGATAATCGGGACCACTCCTGGTGATGACCGTAGTTTGAGGAGTTCATGTATTCACTAAGTGTTAATGCTTTGGTCCAGTACTCTATTAAAAGGAGGCCTTAATATCCCTTAGTTTCCAATTGGACCCCGCTACCACGGGATGGTAGGACAAAAGATGTCATGCAAGTTATTTTCCATAAGCACGTATGACTATATTCGGAATACATGCCTACATTACATTGATGAACTGGAGCTAGTTCTGTGTCACCCTATGTTATAACTATTGCATGAGGAATCACATCCGACATAATTATCCATCATTGATCCAATGCCTATGAGCTTTTCACATATTGATCTTTGCTTAGTTACTTTACCGTTGCCAGTGCTACAATTACTACAAAACTGCTACTGTTACCATTGCCACCGTTACCGTTACTTCCATATTACTTTGCTACTAAATACTTTGCTGCAGATATTAATTTTTCCATGTGTGGTTGAATTGACAATTCAACTGCTAATACTTGAGAATATTCTTTGGCTCCCCTTGTGTCGAATCAATAAATTTGGGTTGAATACTCTACCCTCGAAAACTGTTGTGATCCCCTATACTTGTGGGTTATCACATAGCAATGAGCGGGGAGAGTGTGTCCACGTACCCTCGTAGATCGAAACTCCGCGATATGTGTTCGCGATCCAACCGAACAAGTACCGAAAGTACGACACCTCCGCGATATGCACACGTTCAGCTCGGTGATGTCCCTCGAACTCTAGATCCAGCTCAGGCCGAGGGAGAGTTTCGTCAGCACGACGGCGTGGTGACGGTGATGATGAAGTTACCAACGTAGGGCTTCACCTAAGCACTACAAAAATGTGACCGAGGTGGAAAACTGTGGAGGGGGGGCACCGCACACGGCTAAAGATCAACTTGTGTGTCTATGGGGTGCTCCCCTCCCCTGTATATAAAGAGGGAGGAGGGGAGGGCCGGCCGGCCCCTAGGGCACGCCCCAAGAGGGGAATCCTACTAGGACTCCAAGTCCTAGTAGGAATCCACCAAGAGGGAGAGAGGGGGAAGGAAGGAAGAGGGGGAAGGGAAGGAAAGGGGGGGCCGCCCCCTTCCCCTAGTCCAATTCGGACCCAGGGGGCGGACAGCCCCTCCTGTCCCTTCCTCTCTTCCCACTAAGTCCTATAGACACCCATTAGTTCTCCCGGGGGTTCCGGTAACCCCTTCCGACACTCCAGTTTTATCCGAAACTCTCCGGAACACTTCCGGTTTCCGCACAACATTGTCCAATATATCAATCTTTATGTCTTGACCATTTCGAGACCCCTCGTCATGTCCGTGATCTCATCCGGGACACCGAACAACCTTCGGTACATCAAATCACATAAACTCATAATACCAATCGTCATCAAACGTTAAGCGTGCGGACCCTACGGGTTCGAGAACTATGTAGACATGACCGAGATCGGAAAATAAAATAAAATTGGGTTGCCTCCCAACAAGCGCTATCGTTCAACGCCCCTAGCTAGGCATAAAAACAAGAATAGATCTAGGTATTGTCATCTTTGGTTTTTATCTTTTTAGCGGAGTCATGCTCGAATCTGGGAGGTTCTTTGCGTTTCCCTTCATATTCGGAAATTTTCAGATATAAAGAATCCAACATTTATTGCAAAGGGTGATCAACATATTCATGCGGTGAAGGTTTCTGCTAACACTTTTAAGAGGTTCAAGAGACTTTTGTAAGATTTTCGTTACTTCGCAAATTTTCTCAAAAACTTGCGTCTCTTCCTGAGTACGATGTAGTCCCTTTCGTTGGGGTAGTATTTTTACTATTCCCTCTATAATTTCATGCGCAATATTGGAATCAATTTCGATAAAACTTCCTTTGGCAGCGAAATCCAGGAGTTGTCTATGGGACATATTTAGTCCAACATAAAAATTGCGAAGTAAAATTTTAAAGTTTACCTCTAAGGTGCAATTACGATAAGATTCCATCATCCTAAAGCAAGCATCTTTTAAGTTTTCTCCTTGTCTTTGTTTGAAGTGAAGAACTTCAAACTCGGGGGACAAAGGATGAGATAAAGGACTCGCCATAAGGGCGAAACAAATGATCTAACACACAGACACACAAGAAGCAAGCAGAAAGAAGCGAACGGAAAAAGGGCGAATGAAACGGCAAAGGTGAGGTGGGGGAGAGGAAAACGAGAGGCAAATGGCAAATAATGTAATGCGAGGGAGAAGAGTTTGTGAAGGGTACTTGGTATGTCTTGACTTGTGCGTAGATCTCCCCGGCAATGGCGCCAGAAATAGCTAGTTGACGGGAGATCAAATCTTGACTTGACTTGGCGCAAATCTCCACGGCAACGGCGCCATAAATCCTTCTTGCTACCTCTTGAGCATGCGTTGGTTTTCCCTTGAAGAGGAAAGGGTGATGCAGCAAAGTAGCGTAAGTATTTCCCTCAGTTTTTGAGAATCAAGGTATCAATCCAGTAGGAGACTACACGCAAATCGCCTAGTACCTGCAATAACAATCAAGAACCTTGCAACCAACGCGATAAAGGGGTTGTCAATCCCTTCACGGCCACTTGCAAAAGTGAGATCTGATAAAGATAACAAGATAAATATTTTTGGTATTTTTGTTGTATAGATTGGAAAATAAAGATTGCAAACTAGTAAACTAGAATTATAGATCAGAAACTTATATGATGTAAAGTAGACCCGGGGCCCATAGGTTTCACTAGTGGCTTCTCTCAAGATAGCATATTTTACGGTGGGTGAACAAATTACAGTCGAGCAATTGATAGAAAAGCGCATAATTATGAGAATATCTAGGCATGATCATGAACATAGGCATCACGTCCGTGTCAAGTAGACCGAAACGATTCTGCATCTACTACTATTCCTCCACACACCGACCTCTATCCAGCATGCATCTAGAGTATTAACTTCATAAGAACAGAGTAACGCATTTGGCAAGATGACATGATGTAGAGGGATAAACTCAATCAATATGATATAAACCCCGCCTTTTTATCCTCGATGGCAACAATACAATACGTGCCTTGCTGCCCCTACTGTCACTGGAATGGACACCACAAGATTGGGCCCAAAGCTAAGAACTTCTCGCATTGCAAGAAAGATCAATCTAGTAGGCCAAACCAAACTTATAATTCGAAGAGACTTGCAAAGATATCAAATCATGCATATAAGAATTCTGAGAAGAATCAAATATTGTTCATAGATAATCTTGATCATAAACCCACAATTCATCGGATCTCGACAAACACACCGCAAAAAGTATTACATCGAACAGATATCCAAGAAGATCAAGGAGAACTTTGTATTGAGATCCAAAGAGAGAGAAGAAGCCATCTAGCTAATAACTATGGACCCGAAGGTCTGTGGTAAACTACTCACACATCATCGGAGAGGCTATGGTGTTGATGTAGAATCCCTCCGTGATCGATTCCCCCTCCGGCGGAGCGCCGGAAAAGGCCCCAAGATGGGATCTCACGGGTATAGAAGGTTGCGGTGGTGGAAAAGTGGTTTCATGGCTCCCCTGGATGTTTTCAGGCTATACGAGTATATATAGGCGAAAAAAGTAGGTCGGTGGAGCTGCGATTGGCCCACGAGGGTGGGGGGCGCGCCCTCCTGCCTCGTGGCTTCCTCGCGGAGTTCCAGACTTCCACTCCAAGTCTCCTGGGTTGCGTTTGTTCCAAGAAAGATCCTCGCGAAGGTTTCGTTCTGTTTGATATTCCTTTTCTGTGAAACACTAAAATAGGCAAACAACAACAATTTGCACTGGGCCTTCGGTTAATAGGTTAGTCTCAAAAATAATATAAAAGAGCATATTAAAGCCCATTAAACATCCAAAACAGATAATATAATAGCATGGAATAATCAAAAATTCTAGATACGTTGGAGACGTATCAAGCATCCCCAAGCTTAATTCTTGCTCGTCCTCGAGTAATTAAATGATAAAAATAGAATTTTTGATGTGGAATGCTACCTAGCATAATTTCCAATGTAATTTTATTTATTGTGGCATGAATATTCAGATCCGAAAGATTCAAGAAAAAAGTTTAATATTGACATAAAAATAATAATACTTCAAGCATACTAACTAAGCAATTATGTCTTATCAAAATAACATAGCCAAAGAAAGCTCATCCCTACAAAATCATATAGTTAAGCCATGTTTCATTTTCGTCACACAAAATGCTCTCATCTTGCACAACCCCGATGACAAGCCAAGAAATTGTTTCATATTTTAGTATTCTCAAACTTTTTCAACTTTCACGCAATACATGAGCGTGAGCCATGGACATAGCACTATGGGTGGAATAGAATATGATGATGGGGGTTGTGTGGAGAAGACAAAAAAGAGAAAGTCTCACATTGACGCGGCTAATCAACCGGCTATGGAGATGCCCATCAATTGATGTCAATACGAGGAGTAGGGATTGCCATGCAATGGATGCACTAGACGCTCCAAGCAAAACACATATCATGTGGTGAATAAAAATATAGCCTCAAGTAAAGTTACCGATAGACGAAGACGAAAGAGGGGATGCCTTCCGGGGCATCCCCAAGCTTAGGCTTTTGGTTGTCCTTGAATTTTACCTTCGGGTGCCTTGGGCATCCCCAAGCTTAGGCACTTGCCACTCCTTCCGAAATCCATCAAATCTTTACCCAAAAACTTCAAAACTTCACAACACAAAACTCAATAGAAAATCTCATGAGCTCCGTTAGTATAGGAAAACAAATCACCACTTTAAGGTACTGTAATGAACTCATTCTATATTTATATTGGTGTTAAACCTACTGTATTCCAACTTCTCTATGGTTCATACCCCCCGATACTAGCCATAGATTCATCAAAATAAGCAAACAACACACAAAAAACAGAATCTGTCAAAAACAGAATAGTGTAGTAATCTGTATCAAACGCAAACTTCTGTAACTCAGAAATTTTTGAAAAAATAGGACGACCTAGATAATTTGATTATTGATCTACTTAAATTGGACTCGGTATTTTGTCACTTTCTGGTGCTTTTTTAACAATTGTTTTAGTGACCAGAAAGTTTCTGTCTTTTTCAGCAAGATCAAATAATTATCATCCAAGAACATCCTATAGGTTTTACTTGGCACAAACACTAATTAAAACATAAAACCACATCTAACCAGAGGCTAGATGAATTATTTATTACAAAACATGAAAAAAAAGCAAGGAACAAAAATAAAATTGGGTTGCCTCCCAACAAGCGCTCTCGTTTAACGCCCCTAGCTAGGCATAAAAACAAGAATAGATCTAGGTATTGTCATCTTTGGTTTTTATATTTTTAGCGGAGTCATGCTTGAATCCGGGAGGTTCTTTGCGTTTCCCTTCATATTCGGAAATTTTCAGATCTAAAGAATCCAACCTTTTATTGTAAAGGGTGATCAACATATTCATGCGGTGAAGGTTTCCGCTAACACTTTTAAGAGGTTCAAGAGACTTTTGTAAAATTTTCGGTACTTCGCAAATTTTCTCAAAAACTTGCGTCGCTTCTTGAGTACGATGTAGTCCCTTTTGTTGGGGTAGTATTGCTACTATTCCCTATATAATTTCATGTGCAATACTGGAATCAATTTCGATAAAACTTCCTTTGGCAGCGAAATCCAGGAGTTGTCTATGGGATATATTTAGTCCATCATAAAAATTGCGAAGTAAAATATTAAAGTTTACCTCTAAGGTGCAATTATGATAAGATTCCATCATCCTAAACCAAGCATCTTTTAAGTTTTTCCTTGTCTTTGTTTGAAGTGAAGAACTTCAAACTCGGGGGACAAAGGAAGAGATAAAGGACTCGCCATAAGGACGAAACAAACGATCTAACACACGGACACACAAGAAGCAAGCAGAAAGAAGCGAACGGAAAAAGGGTGAATAAAAGAACAAAGGTGAGGTGGGGGAGAGGAAAACGAGAGGCAAATGGTAAATAATGTAATGCGAGGGAGAAGAGTTTGTGAAGGGTACTTGGTATGTCTTGACTTGTGCGTAGATATCCCCGGCAACGGCGCCAGAAATGGCTAGTTGACGGGACATCAAATCTTGACTTGACTTGGCGCAAATCTCCCCGGCAACGGCGCCAGAAATCCTTCTTGATACCTCGTGAGCATGCGTTGGTTTTCCCTTGAAGAGGAAAGGGTGATGCAACAAAGTAGCATAAGTATTTCCCTCAGTTTTTGAGAACCAAGGTATCAATCCAGTAGGAGACTACACGCAAATCGCCTAGTACCTGCACAAACAATCAAGAACCTTGCAACCAACGCGATAAAGGGATTGTCAATCCCTTCACGGCCACTTGCAAAAGTGAGATATGATAAAGATAATAAGATAAATATTTTTGGTATTTTTGTTGTATAGATTGGAAAATAAATATTGCAAAATAGTAAATTAGAATTATAGATCGGAAACTTATATGATGTAAAGTAGACCCGGGGGCCATAGGTTTCACTAGTAGCTTTTCTCAAGATAGCATATTTTATGGTGGGTGAACAAATTACTGTCGAGCAATTGATAGAAAAGCGCATAATTATGAGAATATCTGGGCATGATCATGAACATAGGGATCACGTCCGTGTCAAGTAGACCGAAACGATTCTTCATCTACTACTATTACTCTACACAACGACCGCTATTCAGCATGCATCTAGAGTATTAAGTTCATAAGAACAGAGTAACACATTAGGCAAGATGACATGATGTAGATGGATAAACTGAAGCAATATGATATAAACCCCATCTTTTTATCCGCGATGGAAACAATACAATACATGCCTTGCTGCCCCTGCTGTCACTGGGAAAGGACACCGCAAGATTGAACCCAAAGCTAAGCACTTCTCCCATTGCAAGAAAGATCAATCTAGTAGGCCAAACCAAACTGATAATTCGAAGAGACTTGCAAAGATATCAAATCATGCATATAAGAATTCAGAGAAACCAAACTGATAATTCGAAGAGACTTGCAAAGATATCAAATCATGCATATAAGAATTCAGAGAAGAATCAAATATTGTTCATAGATAATCTTGATCATAAACCCACAATTCATCGGATCTCGACAAACACACCGCAAAAAGTATTACATCGAATAGATCTCCAAGAAGATCGAGGAGAACTTTGTATTGAGATCCAAAGAGAGAGAAGAAGCCATCTAGCTAATAACTATGGACCCGAAGGTCTGTGGTAAACTACTCACACATCATCGGAGAGGCTATGGTGTTGATGTAGAAGCCCACCGTGATCGATTCCCCCTCCGGCGGAGCGCCGGAAAATGCCCCAAGATGGGATCTCACGGGTAGAGAAGGTTGCGGTGGTGGAAAAGTGGTTTCGTGGCTCCCCTTGATGTTTTCAGGGTATAAGAGTATATATAGGCGAAAGAAGTAGGTTGGTGGAGCTGCGAGGGGCTGAAAGTGCAACTATCCCTGGGTGGTTTTGGTAATTCCTAACAACATATAGCTCATTGAGCTAATGCTATTTGAAGATAAATATTTCAGGAAAGCTCATTGATTGGCATGGCATGGATTAGAAATGTGGACCCCTCAAAATAGTAAGGACAAAAGATTGGCTCAAGCTCTAAAGCTCAAGACTCTACATTTTACTTTTAGTGCTCCAAGATCACATTGAGTCCATAGGAAAAGCCAATACTATTAAAAGGGGATGAGGTGTTGCTTAATGGGTTACTTGCTCAAAATGCTTAGTGATATGCTCCAAAAACCCTCAACCACTTTTCTCATATCCACATATGTCCCAAACCAAAAGTCAAACTCGGCCCCTCCGAAACTTTCTATCCGGCGCCACCGAGTTTAGTTGACATAGCCACTGCCACAAAACCCTAGTCATTTCGGTCTCACCAATAGGGATCTCGGTCTCACTGAGATGGGATTGCAAACTCTCTGTTTCCCTTCGTAATGTTTTGGTCCAACCAAGATGAGCGATCGGTCCCACCGAGTTCGCAATGCAAACTCTCTGTTTCCCCTTCGTAACATTTCGGTCTCACCGAGATGAGCGAATCGGTCCCACCGAGTTTGCCTGACCAACTCTCTGGTTTTCTTATTAGCAAAATTGTTCCCACCGAGTTTGTGTAATCGGTCTCACCGAGATTACATTATGCCCTAACCCTAATGAAATCGGTCCCACCGAGTTGACACGTCGGTCCCACCGAAAAGCCTAACGTTCACATTTTGAACTAAATCAGTCTGACCGAGTTTCATTATTTGGTCCCATCGAGTTTGGTGATTTGTGTGTAATAGTTAGATTGGTGTGGAGGCTATAGATACCCCTCCACCCACTCTTCATTCGTGGAGAGAGCTATCAGAACATGCCTACACTTCTATCATACATTTTCTGAGAGAGAACCACCTACTCATGTGTTGAGGTCAAGATATTCCATTCCAACCATATAAATCTTGATCTCTAGCCTTCTCAAAGTTGCTTTCCACTCAAATCATCTTTCCACCAAATCCAAATCAGTGAGAGAGAGTTGAGTGTTGGGGAGACTATCATTTGAAGCACAAGAGCAAGGAGTTCATTATCAACACACCATCTATTACCTTTTGGAGAGTGGTGTCTCCTAGATTGGTTAGGTGTCACTTGGGAGCCTCCGTCAAGATTGTGGAGTTGAGCCAAGGAGTTTGTACGGGCAAGGAGATCGCCTACTTTGTGAAGATCTACCCTAGTGAGGCAAGTCCTTCGTGGGCGATGGCCATGGTGGGATAGACAAGGTTGCATCTTCGTGGACCCTTCGTGGGTGGAGCCCTCCGTGGACTCGCGCAACCATTACCCTTCATGGGTTGAAGTCTCCATCAACGTGGATGTACGATAACACCACCTATCGGAACCACGCCAAAAATCTCTTGTGTACATTGCGTTTGCTCCCTCCAAACTCCTCCCTTTACGTTCATGTGCAATGTTTTACATTCCGCTGCTATTCTCTTAGATTTGCATGTGCTAAGTTGCTAAAATCTGCCAAGACTTAAAATTGGGAAAAGGCAAGATTTTTATTTGGTCAAGTAGTCTAATCACCCCCCTCTAGACATACCTTCGATCCTACAAGCGTTATCAGAGCTTTGGTCTCCATTTGCCTTGATTTCCATAGCTTTTGGCGATCATAGCCTTGGTTTCACAACCTAGGAGAGTATGGCGTCTAGCGAGGGAAATTACCACCGTAGAGGTCCTTACTTTGATGGTACTAATTTTGCTAGTTCGAAGCACAAGATGAAAATGCATATTCTTGGACATAACCCTGCTGTTTGGGCTATTGTGTGTATTGGCTTGCAAGGTGGATTCTTTGATGGGAGAGAACCGAACCGTGAAGCTACCGTGGAAGAGTTGAAGATGCTACAATACAATGCTCAAGCTTATGATATTCTCTTCAACGGATTGTGCTCGAAGAATTCAACAAAATCAGCCGTCTTGAGAATGCAAAGGAAATTTGGGATACTTTGATTGATATGCACAAAGGTACCGACTCCGTCAAGGAATCCAAATTGGATGTGCTTCAAAGTCAACTTGACAAGTTCAAAATGAAGGATGGTGAAGGTGTCGCTGAAATGTACTCTAGGCTTGCTCTCATCACAAATGAGATTGCCGGCTTAGGAACTGAAGAGATGACCGATAGATTCATCACCAAGAAGATCCTAAGAGCCTTGGATGGATAATATGATACCGTGTGCACATTGATCCAAATGATGCCCAATTACAAAGATCTCAAGCCAACGGAAGTCATTGGAAGAATTGTTGCTCATGAGATGTCACTTAAGGATAAGGAAGAGCTCCACAACAAGTCAAGCGGTGCTTACAAAGCCTCATGTGATGCTCCCACATCATCAAGTGAGAAAAAACCTTCAATGAAGAATTAAGCCTAATGGTGAAGAACTTCAACAAGTTCTACAAGAGTAGAAGCAAGGAGAGAAGTTCCAAGTCAAGGTCCTACAATGACAAAAGATCTTCAAGTCGTGAATGAAACTGCTACAATTGTGGAAGACCCGGACACTATTCCAATGAGTGTACGGCTCCCTACAAAAGAAGAGAAGATTCTCCCAAAAGAAGAAGTAGAAGAGAAGAATCACCACTAAGAGAGAGGAGAAGTATAGATGATCGTTATGAATGTAGATCCTCTCGGAGAAGCAAGGATTCGGATAGGAAGGACACATCATCAAAGAGCTACACAAAACGAAGACATCAAGCTCATGTTGGTGAATGGGTATCCGGCTCCGACTCTGACCATCACTCCAAAAGAAGTTATCACTCCGACTCTGAATATACTCAAGATGAAGGTGTTGCCGGTGTAACACTTGTGTCAACCAACTCCTACGACATATTTGACTCACCAAATGAAGGAATTGGAAGATGCTTCATGGCTAAAGGTACTAAGGTATCACACCCCGAGTATGTTGATTTCAATAGTGATGAAGATGATTTTCTAGGAGATGATGATTTACTTGTTGACAACTCTAGTTATGAAAACTATGATGAACTTTCTATTAATCATGCTAATCAAGACAAAACGAATGACGATGATAAGAAGGAGATTGAGCGTCTAACTAAAGAACTAAACACTCTTAAGTTAGCTCATGAAACTACCTTGGAAGATCATCAAGAACTTTGAAAGACTCATGAGAAGCTACGCTTTGAAAAGCTCAATCTTGAGCAAGATCATGGGTTCTTAAAAGCAATCAATGATGATCTTCGCAAGAAAAGTTCTTCTTACATTGCCAAGCGTTTACTATTGTCTACTTACATGCCACAAGTAAAATCTAGCAACAAGAGTAAGAAAGATTCTTCATCTAGTAGTAACAATAACCATGCTAAATCCAATATTGTTGCTTCTAGTAGTTCTCTTGATTCCACTAATGATTCTCTTAGCCAAGTTACACTTGAGCAAGAAAATAGCTTATTGAAGGGAATTATAGAGAAAGGTGTTTACAAGAGCCTTGCCGGGAGTACGCAATTTGAGGAAATTGTACGCAAGCAAGGAAGACACCGGAAGAATCAAGGTGTTGGTTTTGAACGAAAGTTCAATGCCAATGGAGTTGAGTGGGAAGAAGATCAATACCCCAAGACGAAGTTTGTACCTCAATAAGAGAAGTATGATCCTTCTTCTTTCCAAGGAACACAAGCTCAAGATGATCTTCCACCACAAGACCACATGCAAAAAGGCAAGGACAAGCTTCAAGAGGAGATTGATGCATTTGAAGAAGCTCCCAAGGCCTTGGTCAAGTGGGTTCCCAAGACTACATCAAGTTCTACTTCATCAAGTACAACTACAACTCCAAGGATTCCCATCAAGATGGTGTGGATCCCGAAGAAGAACTAGAGAGTTCTTGAGGGTGACTCCGCTAACATACTTCACTCATATCTTTTGGCAAGGACTTGTGCAAACAACTTCCACATCGTGCACTAGTTCAAGGAGTCACAAACCCTTCTTGTTGGTAAGACAAGGGACAAGGTAACCTAATGCTTTCATGGACATCATCTTATATTAACTTCACTTTATGTCTATGGATATCCTTGTTTGTTCCTTGTGGGACTAACCCGTGTAGGTATTGAAAGTGCAACTCACTCCAATGGATTGCTCCAAATGATCTGCATCAACATTGAGCATCCACATCTTCAACACCTACATGAAGTCATCATCGACAAAATCCAAGGTTAGTTCATCCCTCTTAGGGGGGATATCACATCTAGGGGGAGCTTTACTCTAATCAATTGAGCTAAAGCAACTCTAATGGGGTGAACACAACAATGCTTTATGTAAAAGTGGCAACCCCACTTGTGCTTAAACGATGAGTATGACCTATGGTCAAATGTTCTCATTTGACTCCTAAGTCAATATACTCATGTATAGATGACCTAGTCATCGCCAAATTGCTTGATAGATGCTAGAGTGTTTGTGCATGCTTTGTCACATATTTCATTTGCCATTTTATTGTGTGAGCATGTTGATTGCATATTTTACTCATTCGAGGACATCCATTTGTTGTTTTGATTGTTTGGCCTTTTCTCCTTTGCTAAATGGATGGACAAGAATGCCTAAGAACTCCCTCTAGCTACCTATGCTTTTCTCGTCTCAAACTCTATTCATGCTACATCACAAAGTTTGATCAAGTCAGATTCGAACCACTCTGTGTGAGGACCACTCGGAGTCCCCGATTCGTCATAGACTTAAACTTCCAAAACCTCTTTGTGCATTTCGGTATGACAGAGTCATCCACTTCGGTCACACCGAGTTCACTAAGTTGATCTAGGTTTTCTATCTCGGTGCAACCGATTTGAACTTTTCGGTCACACCGAGTTTCAGTAACCGCTTGCGATTCTGCATCTCGGTGCCACCGAGTTGTTCCACTCGGTCACACCGACAGGGTCTGGATATATAAACCCACGGGTGAGATTTTGGAAATTGCTTCAAACTCCTCAGCCCGCGCGTGTGTCCTGCTCTGCCTCCTCGGGTCTCCGGATCGTCTCCTTGCCGCCCGCGACCTCCCGCCACAGGTTTCCGTCGCTGTCAACGGATTTCTGCTCCGCCGTTGTCGCCGTAGCGAACTCCCACCGAACTAGGGTATGGGTTCGACTCTGTGTGCTATTCCTTAACTCTGATTCATTGCACATTGCTCTGCCATGATCATTACCACGTATGAAAACGATCTATCCACTGAAAATATCCTTTAGGTTAGATTTGATTTGAAAATTTACAGTTAGGTCTCCGTCGAACTCATCTCGGACCGACCGAGTTGTAGAAATCGCTCTTACCGATTTGGCTTAGGCCATTGCACATGCGTTTTCGGTCTGACCAAAAACTACAAATCAGTGCCACCGAGTTTGACTCTCTGGGTGCCACTGAACTGTGACTCGGTCTGACCGAGTTCACTAGTTTAGGTTCCAAAATTGCTTCGGTATCACCGAGTTTAACAAATCGGTAGCTCCGAAATGATCTCTATGGAGAACTAAAACTAAGTTTTTGAGTCATCTGTTTTGGAAAAACTCTGCACTTTGTGATGCTCATCCACTCTACCTCGTCTACATCTATTCACAGGGTTTGCTGTCAGTGAGATTGCCAAGATGTCTGACCAGAGTGACAGTCAGAACAGATCTGAAGAACAGGTGCATCTGAGTGAGGGTTCTGATCCCTCAAGCAGCTATGATGAGGGCAGTAGAAGCACACCAAGTAAGTTGCCCAAGGCAGCCACCAGAACCAGAAAGAAGAGAACCTCAGACTCTGAGGATGAGGATTATGTGGCTGTTGAGGATGAGGCCACCTCAAAGAAGAAGTGCTGAAGAAAGAATATGGCACAGCTACTGCAACTAAGCCAGGGTTGCACAAGAAGGCACCTTCCAAGAGAGTGCCAACATCCAAGCCTAGGAAAGCAGCCTTGGAAGAAACAATGGAATTCACTCTTGTACCTAAAGAGGCTAGAGAAGGCAAGAAGAGGAAGTAGAGGGTCAGGAAGACTATTGCCAGAGTCATTGGCAAGCCCTCCATGATTAGAGTTTCTTCTGATGATGAAGAAGAAGAAGAGGAAGAGGATAATGCTCTAGCACCCAAAGCTCAAAAGCTCATGGGAGATGCTATCAAGTTAGGGGCTACAACATCAAAGCCCAAGCTAGCTCCCAAAGCTCAAGCTCAGAAACCGTCAAACCCAAGAGAAACACTAGAAGTATTCCTGCTGAAGAGAAGAATAAGGCCCCAGTGCCTCAAGCTGAAGAAGAGGATGATGAATCTCTTGTTTTGAGAAAACTGAAACCTAAGATTCCAGACCACAATGATGCTCATCCAGTGGATGAGGACATGCACATCAGGAAAGATGCTGGACTGAGATTGCGGAGATAGTCTGATCCCTATGCTGTGAGGAGGAGGACTGCAGTGGATTACAGATTTCATACAAAAGAACAACAAGACTTCTAAGATACCATTTTGCTTGACAAGAAGCCTATTGTCTGTCACATGAGATGGTTTGATTGGGAATACATCAAGGAGAAAGAAGACCACTTCCCAGGAGTATATGACAGCTTCAAAGCATGTGGAGTAGATAAGTTTGTTGGGCAAAAGCTCACAAAATGGAATGATGAGCTAGTCATGCAGATCTACTCCACTGCTCACTTTTATCCAGATCGGAAGATAATATGGATGTCTGAAGGTACAAGGTACCAGTCCCCTATTGAAGAATGGGCCAAGCAGATCAATGCCTTAGAGGAACATGAAGATGACTTGGATGTGTATGCCAAGAAGAAGAAAGACCACAACACTATGGCAAACATGTAGAAAGAGATCCCAGATAAAGCTTTGGAGACTCACAAGCTTGGATCAGTACATTACTTGTTGTCTGGTCTGCCCACCATCAACACCATCCTAAGGCACACTCTGCTACCCAAGTCAGGAGATCACAAGATGATCAGAGGACATTCCATCAACTTGCTACAACTTTTTGATGTCCCTCAAAAGTTCAAGGTTAGGAGTCTGATTGTAGAGACAATCAAGAGGACAACTGCTGACCAAAACAGAAGTTGTGGGTATGCTCCACATATTCAGGAGCTCATCAATTCTAAGATGGGCACAGGAACATACTTGTTAGACAAGGAGCATCTACCCCTATATCCTGAATTTGAAGACAACAAGGTTGTGATGAATGAGGATGAACCATCATCAGCTCAAGCACAAGAGAAGAGAGCTAAAGCTAAGGCTGAGAAAGCTGCCAAGATGCCAAGTGTACAGGAAGCATCTCAAGTTTTCCTGAAGAGCAAACAAGATTAGCTTGCATATCTGATCCAATCTACACTGAGGATTGAGAAGGGCTTGGCCACCTTGACTCAAAACCAGGAGAGTCTGGAGAGGATCATAGAGACAAAATTTTATGATCTTGATCTGAAGGTTACTGAGATACAAACAACAGTTGAGCAGCTCCAGGAGGAAGCAGAAGAGAGGAAATGGAAGGCAACTACTGATGCTTTTCAGCGAGTGCCTAGAGGACAGAGGTCTGCTGAAGTGCTAGTATCAGATACTAGAGCTACAGCGTCAGCACCAGCAACCACAGGTTCAGTGCCACCTCCAGCAGCCACTCCACCAGCTCCAACTACATCAACAGATGCCTTTGTCCTTGGACTTCTCTCTACACCACCTCCCGAAGACCAAGCCTGAGAGACGCATAGCACTATGCATTTTCAAACTTTTTGGTAAATTGTTGGAGAAATATGTATAGATCATAGGCTTCGAGAGAGAGTGTGTTGCTTTTTATCTCTCTTGCTTTTGGTTGAACTTTTTTGTGCGCTTGGTTGATACACTATGTCTTTGTCTGTGTGAGATACTTGTTTGATCATGTGATTGATCATATGCTACTTTAATGATTGCTTGGATGATATTATCTCTTATATTCCATATATGATCATTCACTTTGCTTGGTGATGAGTGCATGCTTTTAATTTCCATCATTTTGAGCGCTCCACCAAGATGTATGTGACATGGAAGAGTGACCCATGATCCTAATCGATTGTGCATTTGCATTCAAAAGCAAATTTTAAATAATGCACAAATTTAGGGGGAGCTCTTGCTTATCACATACTTCTCAAAGCGATGATGTATGTCAATCTTATGATCATTTGTCGAAGCTTTGATCTATATGCTGTCATCAATTACCAAAAAGGGGGAGATCGAAAGTGCAACTATCCCTGGGTGGTCTTGGTAATTCCTAACAACATATAGCTCATTGAGCTAATGCTATTTCAAGATAAATATTTCAGGAAAGCTCAATGATTGGCATGGCATGGATTAGAAATGTGGACCCCTCAAAATGCTAAGGACAAAAAGATTGGCTCAAGCTCTAAAGCTCAAGACTCTACATTTTACTTTTAGTGATCCAAGATCACATTGAGTCCATAGGAAAAGCCAATACTATTAAAAGGGGATGACGTGTTGCTTAATGGGTTACTTGCTCAAAATGTTTAGTGATATGCTCCAAAAACCCTCAACCACTTTCTCATATCCACATATGTCTCAAACCAAAAGTCAAACTCGGCCCCACCGAAACTTTCTATCCGGCGCCACCGAGTTCAGTTGACATAGCCACTGCCACAAAACCCTAGTCATTTCGGTCTCACACATAGGGATCTCGGTCTCACCGAGATGGGATTACAAACTCTCTGTTTCCCTTCGTAACGTTTCGGTCCAACCGAGATGAGTGATCGGTCCCACCGAGTTCGCAATGCAAACTCTCTGTTTCCCCTTCGTAACGTTTCGGTCTCACCGAGATGAGCGAATCGGTCCCACCTAGTTTGCCTGACCAACTCTCTGGTTAGCTTATTACAAAAATCGGTCCCACCGAGTTTGTGTAATCGTTCTCACCGAGATTATGTTATGCCCTAACCCTACTGAAATCGGTCCCACCGAGTTGACATGTCGGTCCCACCAAAAATCCTAACGTTCAGATTTTGAACTAAACCGGTCTGACCGAGTTTCATTATTCGGTCCCACTGAGTTTGGTGATTTGTGTGTAATGGTTAGATTTTGTGTGGAGGCTATATATACCCCTCCACCAACTCTTCATTCGTGGAGAGAGCCATCAGAACATGCCTACACTTCTATCATACATTTTCTGAGAGAGAACCACCTACTCATGTGTTGAGGTCAAGATATTCCATTCCAACCATATAAATCTTGATCTCTAGCCTTCTCCAAGTTGCTTTCCACTCAAATCATCTTTCCACCAAAGCCAAATCTGTGAGAGAGAGTTGAGTGTTGGGGAGACTATCATTTGAAGCACAAGAGCAAGGAGTTCATCATCAACACACCATCTATTACCTTTTGGAGAGTGGTGTCTCCTAGATTGGTTAGGTGTCACTTGGGAGCCTCCGTCAAGATTGTGGAGTTGAACCAAGGAGTTTGTATGCGCAAGGAGATCACCTACTTTGTGAAGATCTACCCTAGTGAGGCAAGTCCTTCGTGGGCGATGGCCATGGTGGGATAGACAAGGTTGCTTCTTCATGGACCCTTCGTGGGTGGAGCCCTCCGTGGACTCGCGCAACCGTTACCCTTCGTCGGTTGAAGTCTCCATCAACGTGGATGTACGATAGCACCACCTATCGGAACCAAGCCAAAAATCTTCGTGTCTACATTGCGTTTGCTCCCTCCAAACTCCTCCCTTTACCTTCATGTGCAATGTTTCACATTCCACTGCTATACTCTGAGATTTGCATGTGTAGGTTGTTTACTTGACAAGTGCTAAGTTGCTAAAATCTGCCAAGACTTCAAATTGGGAAAAGGCTAGAATTTTCTTTGGTCAAGTAGTCTAATCACCCCCCTCTAGACATACTTTCGATCCTACAGGGGCCCACGAGGGTGGGGCACGCGCCCACCCCCCTAGGGCGCGCCCTCCTGCCTCGTGGCTTCCTTGCGGAGTTCCAGACTTCCACTCCAAGTCTCTTGGGTTGTGTTTGTTCCAAGAAAGATCCTCGCGAAGGTTTTGTTCTGTTTGGATTCCGTTTAATGTTCCTTTTCGGTGAAACACTGAAATAGGCAAAAAAGTAGCAATTTGCACTGGGCCTTCGGTTAATAGGTTAGTCCCAAAAATAATATGAAAGATCATATTAAAGCCCATTAAACATCCAAAACAGATAATATAATAGCATGGAACAATAAAAAATTATAGATATGTTGGAGACGTATCATAGAGCATCTTTATAATCACCCAGTTATGTTGTGATGTTTGATAGCACACTAAGTGTTCCTTCGGTATTCGGGAGTTGCATAATCTCATAGTCATAGGAACATGTATAAGTCATGAAGAAAGCAATAGCAATAAACTAAACGATCATAGTGCTAAGCTAACGGATGGGTCTTGTCCCTCACATCATTCTCTAATGATGTGATCCCGTTCATCAAATGACAACACATGTCTATGGCTAGGAAACTTAACCATCTTTGATTAACGGGCTAGTCTAGTAGAGGCATACTAGGGACACTCTGTTTGTCTATGTATTCACACATGTACTATGTTTGCGGTTAATACAATCTAGCATGAATAATGAACATTTATCATGATATAAGGAAATATAAATAACAACTCTATTATTGCCTCTAGGGCATATTTCCTTCAGTCTCCCACTTGCACTAGAGTCAATAATCTAGATTATATAGTAATGATTCTAACACCCATGGAGTCTTGGTGCTGATCATGTTTTGCTCGTGAGAGACGCTTAGTCAACGGGTCTGCAACATTCAGATTCGTATGTATCTTGCAAATCTCTATGTCTCCCTCCTTGACTTGATCGCGGATGGAATTGAAGCGTCTCTTGATGTGCTTGGTTCTCTTGTGAAATCTAGATTCCTTTGCCAAGGCAATTGCACCAGTATTGTCACAAAAGATTTTCATTGGACCCGATGCACTAGGTATGACACCTAGATCATATATGAACTCCTTCATCCAGGCTCCTTCATTTGCTGCTTTCGAAGCAGCTATGTACTCCGCTTCACACATAGATCCCGCCACGACACTCTGTTTAGAACTGCACCAACTGACAGCTCCACCATTCAATATAAATACGTATCCGGTTTGTTACTTAGAGTCATCCGGATCAGTGTCAAAGCTTGCATCGATGTAACCATTTATGATGAGCTCTTTGTCACCTCCATAAACGAGAAACATATCCTTAGTCCTTTTCAGGTATTTCAGGATGTTCTTGACCGCTGCACAGTGATCCACTCCTGGATTAATTTGGTACCTCCCTGCTAAACTAATAGCAAGGCACACGTCAGGTCTGGTACACAACATTGCATACATGATAGAACCTATGGCTGAAGCATAGGGAATGACTTTCATTTTCTATCTTCTGCAGTGGTCGGGCATTGAGTCTGACTCAACTTCACACCTTGTAACATAGGCAAGAACTCTTTCTTTGCTTGATCCATTTTGAACTTCTTCAAAACTTTATCAAGGTATGTGCTTTGTGAAAGTCCAATTAAGCGTCTTGATCTATCTCTATAGATCTTGATGCCCAATATATAAGCAGCTTCACCGAGGTATTTCATTGAAATACTCTGATTCAAGTATCATTTCCAATCAACAATATGTCATCCACATATAATATTAGAAATGCTATAGAGCTCCCACTCACTTTCTTGTAAATACATGCTTCTCCAAAAGTCTGTATAAAACCATATGCTTTGATCACACTATCAAAATGTTTATTCCAACTCCGAGGTGCTTGCACCAGTCCATAAATGGATCGCTGGAGCTTCAACACTTTGTTAGCACCTTTTGGATCAACAAAACCTTCTGGTTGCATCATATACAACTCTTCTTTAAATGGAATGAAGTTTTGACATCCATTTGCCAAATTTCATAATCATAAAATGCGGCAATTGCTAACATGATTCGGACGGACTTAAGCATCACTACAGGGGAGAAGGTGTCATCATAGTCAACTCCTTGAACTTGTCGAATACCTTTCACAACAAGTCAAGCTTTGTAGACAGTAACATTACCGTCAGCGTCAGTCTTCTTCTTGAATATCCATTTATTCTCTATGGCTTGACGATCATCGGGCAAGTCAATCAGAGTCCACACTTTGTTATCATACATGGATCCCATCTCAGATTTCATGGCCTCAAGCCATTTTGCGGAATCTGGGCTCATCATCGCTTCCTCACAGTTCGTAGGTTCTTCATGGTCAAGTAACATGACCTCCAGAACAGGATTACCGTACCACTCTGGTGCGGATCTTACTCTGGTTGACCTACGAGGTTCGGTAGTAACTTGATTAGAAGTTTCATGATCACCATCATTAGCTTCCTCACTAATTGGTGTAGGAATCACCGGAACTGATTTCTGTGATGAACTACTTTCCAATAAGGGAGTAGGTACAGTTACCTCATCAAGTTCTCACTACTAGGAAAAGGGCTATAGATGGAATGGCCACTAATGGCGCACCAGACACGTGGTGCGCCATTGTTATATAGCAGTGGCGCACCATGTGCTGGTGCGCCATTAGTGTGAAAGACACTAATGGCGCACCAGCCACACGGTGCGCCATTAGTAACAATATTTTTTTCCAAACATACTAATGGCGCACCAGGGCACAGTGCGCCATTACTAGTTCTAACTAGTAATGGCGCACCAGCCAGATAGTGCGCCACTACTAATTTTTTTATTTTTTATTCTTTTGCAAAACTACTAATGGCGCACCAGGGAACAGTGTGGCCATTACTAGTTTAAACTAGTAATGGCGCACTGTTCCCTGGTGCGCCATTAGTGTTTTTTTTTGCAAAACTACTAATGGCGCACCACATGCAGGTGGTGCGCCATTAGTAACCAGGGTTACTAATGGCGCATTAGGCGGTGGTGCGCCATTAGTAACCTGGGACGAGCTAGATATTTTGGACAGCCACACCTACCCACTCACTTTCCCCACTTCATTCTCTCCACCTCCTACTCCAAGCTTGTCTCGGCTGCCTCCTCCTCCTCACCTCATTTGCACCATAAATTCATCCAAATTAAGTGGTTAAATTACCTTTTTTGATAGGTAAGTAAGGGGGAAGCTATCTTTATGTTGTTCTCCCTCTCGAACAACGTGCACATGCACTTTTTATGGCCTAGCTAGATCTATGTATGTTTGTGGTGTTGCATATATGTTTGTGTTTGCAGGTACCGGTATTTGAAATGCGATAGTTGCCAATATTTTGCCGGAATGTTGATTCATTTCCGTTTCGGCGAGAATTTTGGCACTATGCATTCTTTTTGGTCCTATTTTTAGGGAAAGTCATGCCAAATTTTTTCTTGGTTCTAAAATATCGTTTTGCTCTACCCCGCAGGCGACCATGGTCCGCACGATGACCGAAGGCATCGTGAATAGGTTTTTGAGCTCCGCGAAGGCCGAGATGCTTGAAAAGAACGAGACGGAGATAAGATGTCCGTGTCGAAGATGCAAGCTGAAGAGCCTTATTGCGGACCCGGATTCCGGGCAGGTGCGGGACCACCTGCTCTTGCGTGGTTTCATGGATGGCTATCGGTGGCAAGGTGATGAAGATGACTATGAAGTCGTCCATGGGGGTCGGGCAAGAAATGAGGATGGGCAGCAAGACAACCACCGCGGCTCGGGCGGGCGAGAAGACGAAGAATCTCCAGGACATGATCACGACGGTGATGCTGTACACAGTCATCATGTAGAAGATGCCGGACATGATGATGAGGAAGATGCGGGAGCAGACGAAGGGCATGATCATGAAGATGAAGATGCCGGCGGAGCAGACGACGATGGACCATCGATGGGCTGGGTGCAGGACCCTCATATTCAAGAGCTGCTTCTCAAGCAGACGGATAACGCAAGAGCTGCCGCCCGAGAGAAAGCCAAGCTGGATCAACTGGAGATAGACGCGGTTACTCCATTGTATGAAGGATGCAGGCCCGAGGATACCCGCCTGAAAGTAACGCTCATGGCTCTGGAGATGAAGGTAAAACACAAAATGACCGACGCCTGCTTCGACGAGAACATGTCATTCTGGCACGAACGTCTTCCCAAGGGGAACAAGTGCCCGACCAGTTTCGAGGAGGCGAAGAAAATCGTGTGTCCTCTGGATTTACCGCACGTGAAATACCATGTGTGCATGAACAATTGCATCATTTATCGGGACGAGCACGCGGAGTCTACCATATGTCCGGTGTGCGGCGTCACTCGATACAAGAAGAGGAAGAAAGCTCCTCGAAAAGTGGTGTGGTACTTTCCGATCACTCCTCGTCTGCAGCGGTATTTCGCGGACCCTAAGGTAGCAAAGCTCTTGCGTTGGCACGCGGATAGGGAGGAGAAGAAGCGAGAAGATGACGCAAATGATCCGGAGATAAATAAAAAAGACAAGATGCTGAGTCACCCTAAGGATGGGAGCCAGTGGCAAGCGTTGAACTTCGAACACCCAGAATTTGGGAACGATCCAAGGAACATCGTGCTGGGCGCGAGCACCGATGGAGTCAATCCGTTTGGCAGCCAGAGAAGCACACATAGCACCTGGCCTGTGTTTGTGTGGATGTACAACCTTCCCCCCTGGTTGTGCATGAAGAGGAAGTACATTCACATGAGTATGCTAATTGAAGGGCCGAAACAACCAGGGAACGACATCAATCTGTATCTGGGGCTGCTGAAAGAGGAGCTAGAAACGCTGTGGAAAATGCCGGCCAATACGTGGGACGCCGCAGAGAAAGAATATTTCCCTATGAGAGCCGCACTGCTCACGACGGTGCACGACTATCTCGGTTACGGATATCTCGCGGGGCAGGTGGTCCACGGATTTTCTGGATGCGTCAGGTGCATGGATGACACAACGTATCGCCAGCTAGATAGAGATCCCGGGTCTTCGAAAACCGTGTTCATGGGACATTGAAGGTGGCTTCGCGACGATGACCCGTGGAGGAAACGCAAGGATCTGTTCGATGGTGAAACCGAACCCCGAAGACGCCCGCGTATGAGGAGCGGCGAGGAAATAGACGAGCTGTTGAAAAATTGGGAAGATTGCCCACTGCCGGGAAAGAAGCAAAAGGCGCCAGAGCCGGGAAAGAAGCGAAAGCTTAAGGCGCCAGAGCCACTGCTGAAGGTATGGAAAACGAGGTCTGTTTTCTGGGACTTGCCGTACTAGAAGATCCACCGTGTGCCTCACAGCCTTGATGTCATGCATATCACGAAGAACGTGTGCGAGAGTCTGCTTGGTACCCTGCTCAACATGCCAGAGAGGACCAAAGATGGGCCGAAAGCAAGGGCAGACTTGAAATCAATGGGCATCAGGGAGGAGCTTCACGCTAATGATGATGATGATGATGAGGCGAAGCAGGACACCGAAAGTCGTCGCAAAGGCAAAAAGGCGAAGAAGACCGGAAATGACTTCCCTCTCGCGTGCTTCACTCTAAGTCAGGAGGAGATCGATCAGTTTTTCACCTGCCTCGTAGGAGTAAAACTTCCTTACGGTTACGCGGGGAAGATAAGCAGATACCTAGACTCAGCAAAGCAGAAGTTCAGCGGGATGAAGTCTCACGACTGTCACGTGCTGATGACGCAGATACTTCCAGTTGCAATCCGTGGGATCATGGACGCGCACGTCCATGAAACGCTATTTGGCCTATGCAACTTTTTCGACATCATTTCTCGGAAGTCGGTTGGCGTGAGGCAACTCAGAAGGCTACAGGAAGAGATCGTGGTGATACTATGCGAGCTTGAGATGTACTTCCCGCCCGCATTCTTCGACGTTATGGTGCATCTGCTGGTCCATATCGTGGAGGATATCATCCAACTCGGGCCGACGTTCCTGCACAGCATGATGCCGTTCGAAAGGATGAATGGTGTCATCAAAGGATACGTTCGCAACATGTCACGTCTAGAGGGAAGCATATCCAGGGGCTTTCTGACCGAAGAGTGCATCTCCTACTGCACGAATTATCTAGGCGTCGAGAACCCCGTTGGTCTGCCCGTCAACGGGCACCTCGGCAGGCTCACTGGATGGGGTCACCCTGAGGGTCGCCGCGAAATGCATGTCGACTTCGATGGTCGACTCGCCGACTTTGAAAGAGCAAACCTAGTCGCGCTACAACACATAGACGTGGTCGATCCTTGGGTGGTAGAG
This sequence comes from Triticum aestivum, assembly GCF_018294505.1. Lineage (NCBI taxonomy): Eukaryota > Viridiplantae > Streptophyta > Magnoliopsida > Poales > Poaceae > Triticum > Triticum aestivum. The sequence goes on along the minus strand of NC_057811.1, from coordinate 441,150,621 downwards.
CACAAAACGTTTATTGAGAAGACGTACAATGACCAAGGCCAACAGAGGACGGACGGAGATATAATCAAAGAGCAGAGCTCATGCTTCACGCATTGGTTCAAGCAGAAGCTTCTGTCGTACCCTTTACATGAGGATTCTTCCGCGGAAGAACAACTCATATTCGCCTTGTCACAGGGCGCCGAGCACAACCTGATGACGTATGAGGCGTACGATATCAACGGCTACACATTCTACACCGAGGACAAGGACATGAAGAGCGATGGTTATCAGAACTCCAGGGTAACGATGGAATCCTACACCGGTAACGACAAGGACAGATACTACGGAAGGATCGAGGAGATCTGGGAGCTGAGCTACGCTGGAGAGAAGGTCCCGATGTTCCGTGTCAGATGGGCCAAGAGCGAAATAAAAGAAGACCGGTATTTCACCACCATGGTTATACCCGAAGCCAAATCCAAGACCGCAGGCGCGAACGTCACCGCGAAAAATGAGCCACGGGTACTGGCTTCACAAGTGGACCAATGCTTCTTCATTACCGACCCGCCAAAGCCCAGTCGTGTTGTCGTGAGGAGAGGCAAAAGGAAGATCATCGGAATGGATGGAGTCGCCAATGAGCAAGACTTCGACAAGTACGGCGACCCGAAGATCGAACATGACGACGACGATGAAGTATCAGCATACACCACAAGAAGAAGCAGGACCACCCTACCTAAAGGACGTCCGTTCAAGAGAAGAACTCCATTTACGAAAAATAAGGACAAGAAGATTGTGAACAGATAGCTAGCTAAGATCGATTATATTTAAATTGTGGTCTTCATTTCTCAATTGTATTTCATAAATATTTTCAAATAACAAATTTGATGATATTTTTTCATATTCATAAATATTTTCAAATAACAAATTTGATGATATTTTTTAAAAAATTATTACTGTTTTTATAAAAAAATATCACTGTTATGATTTAAACAAGTTTGAACATATTTAAACACAAATAAATATCAAACAACATTTTAAATGCATAAAAACAAAAATTGGGGAGCCTGGGAATCAAACCCAGGACCTCCTAGTGTGTGTGCTGCGTGCTGACCAGTCGGGCTAGTGGGCGTGTTCTGATGGAGATAGGGTTAGGTGTAATATAACCTGACCAGTCGGGCTAGTAATTTCTAATGGCGCACCAGGGTGAGGTGCGCCATTGCTATCGTCGTACTTATGGCGCACTTGGGGGAGGTGCGCCATTGCTAACCCTCCCCCACTCCACCTATTCCCCTCGCACTATGGCCTCCCTCCCTCCCTCGCCAGATCCCCCACTCGACCCCAACCGTACGCCGCCGCCCCCTTGCTCCGCCCCCTCCGTCCGCCGCACCTGCACGCCGTCGGCGACGCCGCCGCCGCTGTGGTCTTGCGCTGCCCCGACACCGCCGCCCCGACCCCCGCGGGACTCCACCCCCGCCGCCCCCGCGCCCCCCGAGCGAGATTGGCCGAGCACGCGCGCTAGGGTTCCTCACCCCGCCGCCCGCTCCTCTCCTCTCCTTCTCCCTCCGACGAGCGAGGGCCTCCTCCGGCCCCTGCAGCAGCCGGCGAGCGCAGCCCCGACGCGCCCACACCCCGCCTGCCCCTGCCGTCTTCTGCCACCGGTCACCTTCGCAGCAGCCGGCGAGCCAAGGACGGTGCCGTGACCCTCGCCGCCACCTCCCGCCGTCTCTTCCCGCGCGTGGCCAGCGGCTGCTCTCCTTCGACCGCGGCCTGGGGTGAGCCTCTCTTCCTTGCCTCTATGCTTCGTGTCCATGTCACTGTTCCCTGTTCCTCTCTTGTTCAGGCTGCTAGTTACACGGATCAATGGATGTTAGATAGACGTATCTATGTTGATGTTAGTTAGGTATATGATGCTTGATGGATGGATGGATGGATGAGCTGTGCTAGTTGCTTGCTAGATGGATGGATAGTAGTTTGGTTCTGTTTTTGCTGTTGTTTGGTTCTGAAGATGAGTAGCAAGTATAGTAGGAAGATGATGCATAGTAGTTTTATGTTGTTGTAGTAGTTGTAGTTGTAGATACAGTAGCAGTATCATGTGCTACTGTTGTAGATACAGTAGTTGTAGGAACATTAGATACAGTAACAAGTGTCATGTTGTTGTATTAGATACAGTAGCAGTATCATGTGGCATTCCCTTAGTTGTAACAAGCCCTGCTGTTGGATGCCAGAAAATCATATTTTTTGGCTTTGCTGTATTCAAGTTGTGATGCTAGAAATCTTTTGCTGGGAATCACCAATATGTAGTAACTTTATGTCTTGGCCTTTTCCGTTTGCCATTGGACATTGTAACAAGTAGAGCTCATTATGCCCGAACAGAGTAAACATCATTGTGTCCAACACATAGTATAACAACCCCCTCAGTTTTATATCTACTCTACCTTAGCATTCAGTTGCTGAAGTTATTGGACAGTCTAACTTGTAAGTTATTTAAAACTCTGAAACAAGCCCTGTTGTTGGATGCCAACAAAATATTTCTTTGACTTTGCTATATTCAGGCTGCGATGCTAGAAACCATTCAGCGTCTAATTTTACTTGTATTAATGTTGAACTTGATAGGGTTTCTGCTTTGTGATTTAAACATATTTTGCAAAAGGCATTTATCCGCTACAGTATGCTTTTTGTTAGGCATATTTTGATGTGAGATATTGGTTCTTTTTAGCGTGTCATAAGTTAGCACCCCACCCTTGGTTCATCCCTGGGTCTCCCAGTGCTGCCGTGTAATTTGGTCGAAAATTTGTTCGCTGTTACTTACTTTGTGTAATTCGCCTGTAGGGGATTCTTGCAGAACTTGAGTACAGTCTTGTGGGGCTCATCACCAGCTGTTACAGAGTCATTCAGTGATACAGACCAGAACAGGTGGGGCAAAATCTATACTTGTTCTGTTGGAAGCTGATTATACTAGAGAAGTATTCAATTATACATATTTTGCTTTCCTGCTTGTGGCACCTAGTTGTTGCCTGCTTTCCTGCTTGCACACCCTCAGATTTTCAGTATGCATTGTTTGTATGTATGTAACCTCGACTGACAAACTATATAAGCTATACAGCGAAATGGAAGGAGTTTACTTGCTAATGAATAGTGATCTTGTTCATTTTGTGTATCTAGTGAGCATAGCAAAGTTCCTCTTTGTACCTCATAAGGGAGCAGTATGCATCTAGTGTAGGCTTGTATACTTGTATAGTTTCAGATGTCTCCTGTTCTGGGTCATGGACTTTGTGCCATGGCCACATTGGTTTTCTGTTTGGCCTCAATTTGGCTTGGCAAATGATGGTCTACTAGCTGGCAAGATGTTTTTTGAGAAACACAGTACCAGCATGTCGATAATGATTTTGGCAACAGCGTGAGGCAGCAGTGTGCGGCGCAATTCCTTCATTGGATAATGATTTTGCAGGTACCCCAAGAGGCCCTTGAGTTTGCCGGAATGTCGATTAACTTCCGTTCCGGCAAATTCGGGTACTCCATATGTCCTATTTTCAGCAAAGGTCATGCTGAAATTTTCCGTTAATTTTAGCATGACTTTGCTAAAAATAGGACATATGGGGTACTTGCGACAAATGCATGGGCCGGGGTATCTTAGTACTTAATTAAGTAGGATCAACTGCCTCTTGTGTTATACATATAGAAGTGTGATATGTTTACTGTCTCTTGGTGTTTGTCCTTAATTAAGTAGGGTATATTATTAGAAGATACCCATATATATCAGTCAACCTAGGGTGCCTCGGCATCGATAAACCCTAAATGATGAAAACTTAACTTAGCATTTAGGGTGCCTCGGCGTCGACAAACCCTAAATGATAAAACCTTGGCTTTTAGGGTGCCTCGGTGTCGATGAGAACCTAAATGATGTACGCTTAGGCTTTTAGGGTGCCTCGGCATCGACAAACCCTAAATGATAAAAGCTTAGCTTTTAGGATGCCTCGGTGTCGACAAACCCTAAATGATGAGACCATGATCTTGTTCCTTGACAATAACCAACTTTTTGACCAAACTTTTTTCCTATTTAGAGCGAAACATGGCCCACAACGATGAGGTCGGCGGTTCGGGCGGCAAGCAATTCTGGGAGCTGTCCCAGGAGATGGAGGAAGAACCTCACCGCTATGAGGACGCCGCCGCGGAAGACACCGATCCTGACTACACAACCCCTAGTGGCGTCAGGGATGACACCACTGATGGTGCCGCCGAGGATGCCACCACTGATGATGGCGGCGCACGCACAGATGGCAGCCAACCGAAGAGGCAACGGAAGGACCGGCGCCCGAACGTGCTCGGCACCGTCAAGGAGGAATTTACTGAAGTGAACTCCGACGGGCATCCAACGGCGCCCAAACATGTAGTCAAGGGGTACTCGGTTCAGCTCGGGTGCATTCTTCGGAGCACCGTCTCGATCAACACCGAGAACCTAAGGCATAAGGACCGAGGGAATTTGCGCAGCCTCCTCTTCACGAAGCTGCACGAACGATACAAGTTCCCCTCTGAGTTTGCAAACACACGCCTCTCAGGGAATAAAGTGAACAGTGCCGCCCTCACGAGGATGAGCACGGCCCTGTCTACATGGAGAAGCACGGTGAAGGCAATGATTGAAAAAGGTGATAGTTATGAGAAGATCAAGGTGAAATATCCTTTGATGAGCGAAGATGACTACAAGGAGTTCAAGATCAAGTGCGAGAGCAGCGCAACCTCCGAATCAAGTCAGTGGGGGAAAGAAATGCGGGAGTTGAACTTAGGGGTCCACCAACTCGGTCCCGGCGGTTACAGAGTGGCGGAGCCTATATGGGACAAGGAGGACGCGGAGCGTGCCAAGCAAGGCCTACCGCCCTGCTTCGAGAAATTACGTGACAAGCAGACCAGGAACTTTGTCAGGGCCCGGTACAACGAGGACCCGGTAACAAAGGAGCTTACCACGGATCCGAAGACCAGGGCGCTTGAGCTTGTTCTGGTAAGGAATACACCCCCGCGTAATTAGCTCCATATGGTTGCATTCTAATTAATGAAGCCAAATTTCTAAATGGTTCACATTCCTTCTGCAGGAGGCTGAAAGCAGTAGCGCGGGGCGTCTCAGAGCTCCCCTTTTGACACCCCTTTAAATAGGGCGTTGAACGTAATGAAAAACAAGGATAAGCTCAGTAAGCCGTCGTTAGCTGGTCGTGTGGCTGGCAAAGGCTTGTCCACAAAATTGTCGTCATACTATACCGCTGGTGGGCGAATGGAGAAAAAGACCAGCTCGGAAAGCCAGTCGCGCGAGGTTCAAGAACTCAAGGAACAAGTGGCGCGAATTCCGGAGATTGTCCAAGAGCAAGTGCAACAACAACTGGGACCGACGCTCACCGCCATTGTGCCTACCTTGATTCAGGGGCTGACGGATGTGGATTGTGGGCGGCCAACAGGGGCCTCCCCCGGTTCCCAGCTTCACGGCTAGCAACTCGCACAACGCGCAGGCGGCGCCATTGGTGTCTCCGGCGCCGGCACGGGCATTGGACCTTAATGCAACCGGGTGTACGCCGGCCGGCACCTCGCCAGCAAGCGGCCCCCCCGTTAGTTGCACGCGCACGCCCGCCGTTGGCAGTGCCTCGACATTAGCCGAGCTCGACGGCATCACGGTAACTAAGCCTCTCGGCCGATGACTTCATCTCCTTGCCTTTGACTGGGCATCCCTGATGCCCTACATGTTTTCGCAGGGCACCACCGATGTTCCTTGCACTCTCCTACACTTCGTGGGCGGCGAGTTGGTCGATATCGCCAAGGGCAGAATCGTTCAACCGGGCAACCGCGTGTTCCACGGTAATCCGATGCCACCCACCTTGTATAGGGTTGAACTGGTTCGGGTGCTGCCAGGCTGCGACGAGTTGTTACCTCCGATTCGACCCGCTGGGGCCGACGAAGATGATGTGATGACCCTCAGCGCCTGTGTAAGCTGGCCCCTGCTTTGGCCGAAGAGCCAGATTCGTTTGGGGGCGGGGGACACCACCCCACAGACAAGACCGCCAGTCGTGCCAGCGCCAAGCCATGGCAAGAACGCCGCAACGCTACCGGACATGCCGGACATCCCTATGGCACAGGATCCGGACATGCATATGGCACAGGATCCGGACGACGACGACAACGCCGGCGGTACATTTTCCAACGTCGATAAGTACTTTGCCGAACATGGGTACGGTGACGAGTTCTGCGGGCCTCCTTCTCAAGAACCCAACCCTGAAAAAGATGACCGCGATCTAGCTGGTACGGCGGAGAAACCCAATTGCAACAGGCGTCGTCTGGCGTTCAATTCTCAGGAGATGCCTCCAGCTGCCGCCTTCACCGAGCCTCAGATAGCTGAGGTGCCAAATATTATCAGCCCCAACACGCTCAAGAAGGCGGTCTGTGAGCAGAACTCGATCCCATTACAGCAGATCAAGAAGAAGGGACGGAAACGAAAGACTAACAAGGGCGCCAGTGCGAGCCAGCCGGCACCGAGTACGATCCGTGCTTAGGACGGGCCACCTTCACCTAAGGATATCTCGAGGAGGGTGCATGTGGCGGGTAGGCCGATGCTACCGACAAATATGCTCAATGCTGCAACCGGTGCTATGCGGAGTCTCCATGACAGTGTTCTTTCTTTAGAGAAGCGGCGTCTCAGAGAGAATGATGTGGCATACCCGGTTTTCGTGGCCAAGGTGCCAGAGGGCAAGGGCTTTGTGGATAGCGCCGTCGGGGGTACGATCGTCCTGCGGTTTGATGACATCTTTGCTATGCTTAACCTTCATCCGCTGCACTACACCTTCGTTCGGCTGTTCTCGCTGAGTATGGAGATGCGGATCATTAGAGACAAGACCCCAGACATTGTGATAGTCGACCCCTTCTACATGCGTGCCAAGATCTTGGGCAGCGCTGGGGACCGGCAAGTCGCGAGTTCACACCTCGAAGGCGTCATTCTGGCAAACCCAGATAAGGATAACTTCCTCGTGCCTTACTTTCCCGAGTAAGTCATCTCCTAACCGCCCCGTAACATATGATTTCTTAGATTTTGATCGTTCTTTTTTTCTAACATTCTGTGTTCTGGGCAGTGACACACATTGCACACTCATCCTCTTAAGCCCGAAATATTCCATGGCCACGTATTTCGACCCTGACCATGACTCCAAGATAGACTACACAAATATCAAGAAAGTTCTTGATGATGCTCTCCCCGGCTACGCCGCATCTGGAGGCACCTTTAAGAGGCCATCTCGTAGGTACGGCAGGCACGTGTTCACCCACAATACGACGTTCCCCGGCGTCAAGCAGCCGCCTGGCGGTCAGAAGGATGCCTACTACGCCCTCCATCACATGCGGGCGATCGTACGGGACCATAATCACCTTCTGCTACCAAATAATCTCAAAGATTGGGCCGCAAGCTTGGCGGCAATCCAGGACGCGGACATCCGAGAAGAATTCTTTCGCATCCAGTCGGAGTTTGCAGAAATCATCCATCAAGATGTCCTTCGTACCTCGGGGCAGTTCTACCTCAAATTTCAACCGTCCAACAACGAGATAGACACAACGCTACAAATGCAGGCTGACAACGCCCGCGACTTCATGACCATCGCGACAGACGGCGGCTTCATCCATGCTCCGGTCCCATGAGTCGAGTCGAAAGTAGTGATGCTATGTGTAGTTCTGAAACATTGATTAGCTCTTGTTGTAATTAAACTTTAATGAACTTGTATGTCTCTTTGGTTTGGACAGTCATTCAACTTAGATGTAATCGATGCTATTTATTAGTAGGACCATGAATCGTGCTATTAATGTCTTGCTTTTCTCTTCCGATCCTTTTGTTGCATACTTATATATTGCTTATGTATTGTCTGTTGTTTGGCTAGTGCATAGAGATGTCGTCGTATGTCGTGTACAAGGGTAAGGTTCCCGGAGTCTACGACTGGGAGGAGTGTCGGAGATAGGTTCACCGTTTCAGCGGTAACAGTTACAAAGGGTACACCACTAGGGCGGAGGCGGAATCTAGATACGCGCGCTATCTAGCGGGAGAGAGGAGGGAGCGTTGGAGGAACCGGATGAAGACCAGTTTCATCACGATGATGCTCATCGTGATGACCGCAGCTCTCTTCTATGTGATGGTAGTTTAGATGATCGATATCGACTTGTAATGTGAAGACAAACTCGCTACTCGCGGTCTCGAGACTTGTAATGTTCTATCTTTGTTTGGTCTTTTGAATTCGGAGACTAATATGAGGAATTGTATTCGGAGACTAATCTTCTATTGTATTCGATGAATCTGCTGTTGCTGTGTGGTGCTTCTTATATTCTGTCCAATAATATATTTTGTAATCTGTTCAAAAATCAGAAAAGAAAAAAATAATAATCCCTAATATACATACTAATGGCGCATCACACCGCAGTGCGCCATTAGTATGCCAAAGGATACTAATGGCGCATCACCACGCAGTGCGCCATTAGTATGCCCAAGGATACTAATGGCGCATCACCATGCGGTGCGCCATTAGTATGGCTAGGCACATGGGTAAATATGGCCCCCTGGGAGGCTTACTAATGGCGCACCGTGGCCTATACTAATGGCGCACTGCCTGGTGCGCCATTAGTATACCAGATACTAATGGCGCACTAGTGGTGCGCCATTAGTAAAAAATACTAGTGGCGTGGTGCTAGTGGCGTACTAGTAGTGCGCCATTAGTAGGCAAAACTGGTGCGCCACTAGTAAGCTTTTTCACATAAGCATCGCAACCCCAAACTTTAAGAAACGACAACTTGGGTTTCTTGCCAAACCACAGGTCATATGGTGACGTCTCAACGGATTTAGATGGTGCCCTATTTAACGTGAATGCAGCCGTCACTAAAGCATAACCCCAAAGCGATAGCGGTAAATCAGTAAGAGACATCATAGATCGCACCATATCTAATAAAGTGCGGTTACAACGTTCGAACACACCATTACGCTATGGTGTTCCGGGTGGCGTGAGTTGCGAAACTATTCCACAATGTTTCAAATGAAGACCAAACTCGTAACTCAAATATTCACCTCCACGATCAGATCGTAGAAATTTTATTTTTTTGTTACTATGATTTTCCACTTCACTCTGAAATTCTTTGAACTTTTCTAACGTTTCAGACTTGTGTTTCATCAAGTAGATATACCCATATCTGCTCAAATCATCTGTGAAGTTCAAAAAATAACGATACCCGCCGCGAGCATCAACACTCATCGGACCACATACATCAGTATGTATTATTTCCAATAAGTCTGTTGCTCGCTCCATTGTTCCGGAGAACGGAGTTTTAGTCATCTTGCCCATGAGGCATGCTTCGGAAACATCAAGTGATTCATAATCAAGTGATTCCAAAAGCCCATCAGCATGGAGTTTCTTCATGCGCTTTACACCAATATGACCTAAACGGCAGTGCCACAAATAAGTTGCACTATCATTATTAAACTTATATCTTTTGGCTTCAATATTATGAATATGTGTATCACTACTATCGAGATCCAACAAAAATAGACCACTTATCAAGGGTGCATGACCATAAAAGATATTACTCATATAAATAGAACAACCATTATTCTCCGATTTAAATGAATAACCGTCTCGCATCAAACAAGATCTAGATATAATGTTCATGCTTAAAGCTGGCACCAAATAACAATTATTCTGCGTGTGCAAAACTGGCTAGCACCCGTTATGTGAACGTAGAGCTTATCACACCCGATCATCATGTGGTGTCTCGGCACGACGAACTGTCGCAATGGTGCATACCCAGGGAGAACACTTGTACCTTGAAATTTAGTGAGAGATCATCTTATAATCCTACCGCCGTACTAAGCAAAATAAGATGCATAAAGGAGAAACATCACATGCAATCAATATAAGTGATATGATATGGCCATCATCATCTTGTGCCTTTGATCTCTATCTCCAAAGCACCGTCATGATAACCATCGTCACCGGCTTGACACCTGGATCTCCATCGAAGCATCATTGTCGCCTCGCCAACTATTGCTACTACGACTATCGCTACTGCTTAGTGATAAAGTAAAACAATTACATGGCGATTGCATTTCATACAATAAAGCGACAACCATATGGCTCCTGCCAGTTGCCGATAACTGTTACAAAACATGATCATCTGATACAACAAATTACATGTCATCACGTTTTGACCATATCAGATCACAGCAAGCCCTGCAAAAACAAGTTAGACGTCTTCTACTTTGTTGTTGCAAGTTTTACGTGGCTGCTACGGGCTTCTAGCAAGAACCGTTCTTACCTACGCATCAAAACCACAATGATTTTTGTCAAGTGTGCTGTTTTAACCTTCAACAAGGACCGAGCGTAGTCACACTCGATTCAACTAAAGTTGGAGAAACAGACACCCACTAGCCACCTGTGTGCGAAGCACGGCGGTAGAACCAGTCTCATGAACGCGGTCATGTAATGTGGGTCTGGGCCGCTTCATCCAACAATACCACCGAATCAAAGTATGACATGCTGGTAAGCAGTATGACTATGATCGCCCACAACTCTTTGTGTTCTACTCGTGCATATAACATCTATGCATAGACCTGGCTCGGATGCCACTGTTGGGGAACGTAGTATTTAAAAAAAATCTACGATCACGCAAGATTGATCTAGGACAAGCATAGCAACGAGCGGGGAGAGTGTGTCCACGTACCCTCGTAGACCGAAAACGGAAGCGTTTAGTAACGCTGTTGATATAGTCAAACGTGTTCGCGATCCAACCGATCAAGTACCGAACATACGGCACCTCCGCGATATGCACACGTTCAGCTCGGTGACGTCCCACGAACTCTATATCCAGCTGAGGCCGAGGGAGAGTTTTGTCAGCACGAGGGCGTGGTGATGGTGATGATGAAGTTACCGACGCAGGGCTTCACCTAAGCACTACGACAACATGACCGAGGTGGAAAACTGTGGAGGGGGGCACCGCACACGGCTAAAGATAAACTTGTGTATCTATGGGGTGCCCCCTCCCTCGTATATAAAGGAGGGAGGAGGGGAGGGCCAGCCAGCCCCTAGGGCATGCACCAAGAGGGGAATCCTACCAGGACTCCAAGTCCTAGTAGGAATCCACCAAGAGGGAGAGAGGGGGAAGTAAGGAAGAGGGGGAAGGGATGGAAAGGGGGGCGCCGCCCCCTTCCCCTAGTCCAATTCGGACCCAGGGGCGCGGCCAGCCCCTGCTGGCCCTTCCTCTCGTCCCACTAAGGCCCATGAGGCCCATTAGTTCTCCCAGGGGTTCCCGTAACCCCTTCCGACACTCCGGCTTTATCCGAAACTCTCCGGAACACTTCCGGTGTCCGAACAACATGGTCCAATATATCAACCTTTATGTCTCGACCATTTCGAGACTCCTCGTCATGTCCGTGATCTCATCTGGGACTCCGAACAACCTTCGGTACATCAAATCACATAAACTTCTAATACCAATCGTCATCAAGCATTAAGCGTGCGAACCCTACGGGTTCAAGAACTATGTAGACATGACCGAGACACCTCTCCGGTCAATAACTAATAGCGGAACCTGGATGCACACATTGGCTGCTACATATTCTACGAAGATCTTTATTGGTCAAACCGTACAACAACATACATTGTTCCCTTTGTCATCGGTATGTTACTTGCCCGAGATTCGATCGTTGGTATCACTATACCTAGTTCAATCTCGTTACCGGCAAGTCTCTTTACTCATTCCGTAATGCATCATCCCGCAACTAAATCATTAGATACATTGCTTGCAAGACTTATAGTGATGAGCATTACCGAGAGGGCCCAGAGATACCTCTCCGACAATCGGAGAGACAAATCCTAATCTCGAACTATGCCAACTCAACAAACACCATCGGAGACACCTGTAAAGCATCTTTATAATCACCCAGTTACGTTGTCACGTTTGATAGCACACTAAGTGTTCCTCTGGTATTCGGGAGTTGCATAATCTCATAGTGACAGGAACATGTATAAGTCATGAAGAAAGCAATAGCAATAAACTAAACGATCATAGTGCTAAGCTAAGGGATGGGTCTTGTCCATCACATCATTCTCTAATGACGTGATCCCGTTCATCAAATGAAAACACATGTCTATGGCTAGGAAACTTAACCATATTTGATTAACGGGCTAGTCTAGTAGAGGCATACTAGGGACACTTTGTTTGTCTATGTATTCACACATGTGCTAAGTTTCCGGTTAATACAATTCTAGCATGAATTAATAATAAACATTTATCATGATATAAGGAAATATAAATAACAACTTTATTGTTGCCTCTAGGGCATATTTCCTTCAATAGATATATATAGTAAGCACTCTGTTCAATTTATAAACAATGCATGAATAATTTGACATTGAATACAATTTTTACCAGGAGTGGCTTCTCAACATTGCTCTTGTTCAAGTTGTGCACGAATGGCACAAATGATCCATCGTACGGGTCAACACGTGTCTCAATGTTGTTCATATATCCTATAACCTAGTCCATCTCTTGCCAAGAAAGAGTCGTGCCAACAATGACATGCCTCCGGTCTATAATCCTACGAGCTTGATGGGACCCGATGATATTAGTTGTCTTAATTATATTTAAAAAAATTAGTTATAGCAAGTAATATAAATGTTACTCAAAAGAATTGTATTACTATTAGGAAAGCACACCATGATATCAGATCAGGTTAACCAAGAATGTATATCTCGATCTTCATCCTGACATCAAGCAAGTATGGCTTGGCTCATCCTCTCCATCCAGGGCAACCTAAAAAGGTTTGATCTCCATCATTTTTTATCGAAACCCTGAAGTTAGATCCCTCTTTTATTATGAGGCGGGACAACTGTCATCTGTTGATGGATTAGAACATGCAACATCTTTAGGACATCAAGCCTTGCAAAGCAAGGGATAATCTGAATAAAGTTAAAAGGAAATAAAATCAAACATTTGTTGGGGACATGTAAGAACAACTAGCCACAACATGTTTTGAAAACATACCATGTTGCGTTTGAAGTCCTCTCCAAGCACAAGGGAGAAGCAATTTTTCTTCATCCACGCACCGCGTTGTTCGACCACCTTCGCGCACCTTCCTACCCGGCTGTCGCCACACTTGTGGCACACTTGGTCTGCTGCGTTCACAACCATTTCAATGTTCAATTGTAAGATAAATGATAAAGACAATATAACTGGTAAATTTATTAAAAACAATCTGGCATGACATTCGCTAAAAGTGGAACAATTGAGTGCCAAAAATTTGGTGAAACGTTGACGAATCAATATTTCGCCAAAACATTGGTACCCATGTATATTTCCCTAAGAAACAAACAATGGCACTCACAAAATTTTCCTCGACTTTATGGCCGGAACAACATGGCATACACACACATACTTACATAATCATGCATATACATACGTAGACATATATAGGCACAATATCAAAATTTATCATCTTCGGCTTTACTATGTATATGACTATATCAAAATATATCATGATTAATTTTCTTTACTTTCTCTCTTCTACCTTCGCTTCTTTCTCTCTTTATCTCTTTGTCTATTCTGTTTACTTCTTCTCTCTTCTTTTTTCATCTTCTCTTCTCTTCAGTTCTTTGCCTCTTATCTTCTTCTCTCATCTAAGAACAATATAGAGCAAAATCCACCACTGGTCCTAAAAGTATTCAAGATGTGTCACTTTAGTCCTAAAACTATGAAAACACATATTTGAGTCCTACTTCTTTCTAAAGTGTGCCGTCGCCGATCCTTAGCTCGCCAGAGCAGGTCTGATGTGCACCCGTGGCAGTTTGACCTTTGCCACGTCGGATGGCTCAGTTTTGGCGGCAAAAATCCCGCCTGAAACGGATGGAACCTGCGTGCACATGTACATTTCTGAATTTTTTTAACAAACATGGTCTACTATTATATTCATGTGTAAAGTTTCAAAAGTATTCTGGGCGAAAAATAAAACAGTATCGGTACTATATAAAGGTTACCGTGGAAGTTTTTTGTAGTTACGTTTTTTGGCCCAAAAGTTCATATAATTCATTTCTTTGTGAAACTTTCCATGTGAGTATAACACTAGATCATATTTATTGAAAAAATCCAAAATGTTTGACTATTCTTTACAATATTTTTACTTTAAATGTCTAATCAGGTGTGCGTAGATCCATGTTCCAAAAAATCCACATAGATCGGCAAAAGGGATTATATAAAATTAGCACTTGATCACTCTCTCATTGTCTCACATAGTCACACGATACACTACCGGACTCGCGACCTATGCCTACGGCCCAGGGCCGTCGGCATAGGTCCTTTGCCGTCGGCATAGATCTATGCCTACGGCTGCTATCAGCGTAGATCACGTCAGCGTAGTCTTGTCAGACCGTCGGCGTTGTATAGCCGTCGGCATAGGGGCCTATGCTGACGGCCGGGCGTCAGCCGTCGGCCTAGTTTAGCCGTCGGCAGTGTTTTTCGCCTGACGGCAACGGACAGCGTCGTCAAAAGCGCAGACGATTCACGGGAAGCCACGTGGCAGAGGTATGCCGATGGCTGGGCCGTCGGCATACCTTTGCCACGTGGCATTCCGTGGTGCCTCCTGGTGGCAGGGCCGTAGGCATAGCCTGCCACGTGTCGTCCCCTGGTGCCTCCTTTAGCCTGCCACGGCTTTGCCGTAGGCATAGCCTGCCAAAGCCGTAGGCATAGCCGTAGGCATAGGAGGCACCAGGGGACGACACGTGGCAGGCTATGCCTACGGCAAAGCGGTCGGCATAGATGGAATCTATGCCGACCGCTTTGCCGTAGGCATAGCCTGCCACGTGGCACGCCCTGGGAAGTCCTAGGCTTATCTATGCCGACGGTTTTGCCGTAGGCACAATTTTTTCCCCCTGTTTTCTCTTTTTCAATTCATTTGACAGCATTTCAAGCAGAATAATATGGGATTATGCAGAAATATGACAGTTCATCATCTAAACATACTCAAGTTCATCATCATCATTTAAACATAGTCAAGTTCATCATCTAAAGATCATCACCGGTGAAAGTTCATGAACATAAAAGTAGTGCAAGATATGGAACATCATAAAAGTAGGAACATGAAAGGTATGGCACGACGGCCACATGCACGGGTATCATCATCGACATCAAGCAAGACCACCTCTGCAAAAACCACCCCCGCCAAAACCACCACCACCAAGACCACCTCTGCCAAAACCACCACCGCCAAGACCACCTCCGCCAAAACCGCCACCGCGACCACCATCACTCCGCCAGATCGGAGTGACTGGGGTCGAGGGAGCAGGAGTCAAGCCACCGGTCCCCTACATGTTTGAGAGAACATTCTAACGGTAAATATGATATGATAGTGTTGAATGAACGAGAACTGGTTTGTCAGTAGTTAGGCAAATGTACTAACCGGACTATCACTGCCTAGTGCCACCCATTCATCGAACGTGGGCACGTGTGGGGGTTCTCCCGCAGGTGGTGGTGGGGGTCCCATTTGTGGTGGATCCGTGCGGTTACTCCAAGACGCCAACATAGCCTGGATGTTAGTTAAACAAGCAAACTAGAAGGTCAGAAGGAATGAAAGTGCAAAAATTTAGCTTGGTTTTAAGAGGGCAAAACTAACCGCCATCATCTGACGGTTGTAATCATCGTTTGCCTTCACTCGTTGCAAGTACTCTCGCACCTCGAGATTCCTATGCTCGACAAAGGCCTTATATTCCTACATAATTTAGGTTGTTTCTAAGTGAGCAATGCTGAAAATAAACTGAGAATGCTAGAGAGAAAAAGATAAAGGGGAAGTACTTACAACATGCTGGCGGGCTAAGGGAGTCTGTGAACGCCCCATACTCTCTAGCTGGCTCGGGTTGGTAGCCCAAAGCCGTGTGTACGAGATCGAAGGAGTGATCAAGCCATCGAAACACGGATAACGGCCATGTGACTTCCCCTGGATGGCCACCACCGCCGTGTCGTCGATCTGAGACTGGGCGACCTCAGGAACAGGAACATCCGGATGCAACTTCTGATAGTTCTGAGTGTAAGACTCCAGGTGCTCCTCGGTCTTGCCGTAGTACTGGCTCTCGCCGTCCTTGGGATCACTCCACTCGCGGGCAGCTTCCACGACTCAATGTCTGAGAGCAGCCTCTTCAACTTGTCCTCCTGCAACGTCAAATGGAAGTTAGCCATACATAAGAACATGACGGTAAAGAAGAACAAAAATGCATCATGCATATAGATATATCTTCATGGCCTTGAAGCCCCAGTGGTTCCTGTTTCCTTGGCCGTGTGTCCCGTCTTTTCCACGGTTAGCCCGGGCCTTGATGCTCTGGGCAGCAAACTCTACATCGTCGTTGAGCCACCTATCCACCAAACTCGCCCATCCATCATGCCTTCCATAGCACCAACGAGGAACAACCTATGCAAATTTTGGAAGCATGACATGTGAGCACGAAACATATAGTTGACTGCTTGAAACAATGAAAAGTTAGTAATAGTTACCATCATGAACTGCTCCTTGTTCAAGGTAAGTCGTTGCTTCTGTGCTTGAGTTTTGGTCATCTTTTGGTGCAGGTAGTAGTGGTAGTACTGCAAGACGGCAACCCAGCGCACCTCGTACTGCAACTGACGAGGTTTCTTCTTCACAACCGCAAGCAAGACCACATCGGCTCTGGCCTTGTGCTCGTCAAGAACTCTATAGAGTTCCTGCAATCATGCATAAACCAGAAGCAAACAAGGCATGAGTTGAGTGATTCAATGATAAACTATGTACGAAACTGAGGACAAGTGATTCAGAAGAGAACTTACCCAAAATTTGGTGATCACGGCCTTAGCAGCCGTCCCGTACTCCGCGTTGCTGCAAGCCTCGTAGTGGGCCCAGCTCGTGGCCAAAACCCGCAGCTGCGGGTCCTTGTCTGGCCACGGGCAGAATAGGCCAGGCCAAAACTCCTTCAATAGGACAGTGATAAGGACATTTGGTTTATGGCCCTTTCCGCGAAGGATCCAGTTACTGCAAAAGAATCAAAGGATTTCCATGTGTACAATAAGAAAATGTTGTCATGTGTTGAAAATATGATTGAGAGGCACTTACTGTGTCCCCGCAGGTTCAATGAGCCACTTGTGCGCCTCGATAGAAGGTGGTGTAGGTAGTCTGGCATTACCACGCAGCCACCCCTGCGGAGCACCCAGTGGCAAGTCACCCCACAACTCGGGGTCAACCTCCCCTCCACCACCCTCCTCACCCTCCTCCTCACCCTCCTCCTCGGCCTCCTCCTCCTCGCCCTCCTCCTCCTCGCCCTCCTCCTCCTCAACATCAGGAACATACTCCTCCTCCTCAGACTCAGAAGGTGCCTCTGTATAGGAGGGCATCGAAGAAGACCCTCCTATTTCGGACACGGCCCGGACTTTTTTGCCCCGGCTACCTCTCCCCCCACCTCCTCCTCCTCTAGGCGCTCTCCCCCCACCCCCTCCTCCTCTAGGGTCTCCTCCCCCGACCCCTCCACCTCCTTGTGAGGTGTCATCCTCGCGTAGTCGGGAGGGAACCTTGTGGGCTCGTCCACTCGAGTAAGTCCTTTGAATTTACTGAGGAAACTGTCACCGCTGGACTTGCCCATGATTAGCAAACCTGCATTGAGAAGAGAATAAACAATTAGTAAGGATATCAAATAAACAAGCATACAGGAAAAAAATTAATAACAGAAGAGCACATTAAGCATACTATTGTAATGATCATTAAAAGAACTTACATTTTCGAGAACCCATATGAATCATCACTATTGTAATCTATTTGTCGACCGGTCTCATCATCACTAGCATGCATATCTTCTTCGTTGTCTGACGGAGGTGGAGGCTCTTCCTCATCATCAGCGTCTTCATTTAACTTTTCAAGCATAATTATGTCTCTTTGATTCACAACTGCCTCACCATCAATCCGTGCGTCGTCGTTGTTTGGGTCCAGGTCAACATAACCCAAGTCATCATCCTCATTGTTTCGGACCACATCATCATGTTCCTCTTGAAAGAACACTCCCTCGTATGTCATGGGGTTTATGTTGTAGTAATCATCATCGTTCGGGTCCGGTAGCTTACCATGTGGCGACACCTTGAACACAACTTCCCAACCCTTTAGGTACTCTTTCTGGCATGGGTAAGGCAGATAATATACTTGTGTGGCCTGGGTAGCGGCGATAAAGAGATCAGCTCCGGCATAGACGGTTGATGGTTTAACTTCAACTAAACCAACAGAAGGCGTATGTCTCAGACCCTTTTTGGGGTCGAACCATCGGCATTTGAACACAGTGAGACTTAGGTGTTCGCGGCCACGTTTGAATGTAAGCTCGTATATTTTTCCTACCCTTCCGTAGTAATCTACTTTATTATCTCCTTCAGTGAAGACTCCGGTATTTATGGTTTTGGGATCAGGCCGACTGTTCTGGTGCTCCTCTGTATGGAAGGATACCCATTCACATCATACTTTTGGCATGTCATGACGGCAGGGTCAAAACCCATGGAAACCCATCTCAATTCTTCATCCATTGATTCGTTCGGATCATTTCCCTACAAGTTTAATTGAAATTATAGGGTGCATGAGTTTAATTGAAATTATAGGGTGCATGAGTTTAATTGAAATAGGTAATAGGGAAGTGTGAAAAATTACTTTCTCCATGAACCACGCAACGAAATTTTCCTTCCATCAGCACCCTTTCGGAGAAGAGCAAGTGCCTCCGCTTCAGTAGGAGGCAGCATTCCCGTCCACTCTTCTTCAACGAATCGACTACAATAAGAAAAGCGGTATAAGAACTAGGCAAAGTGAACATAACGAATTGACTAAAAGAATGGTGCAAAGGTATTACCTCATCCACTCATCCTCAACTTCCTTGATGTTGTGCAAGATATAGAACATGACATCCTCCCACTCATCTCGTGGCATGAGATAAGGTGTCGAGCATCCAGCCCTGCCACCTTGCCCGATGAATAGAGGCAACTTGGGTTTATACTTGGGTTCTTCTGTATTGTATCGAGACACCTTATTGTGCAACGTGGGAACATGGTCCGGATAGTAGGCTGTCCTGAGGTCTGCCACCTCCTCTAGGATAACTGCCTCAGCTATGGAAGCTTCAATCTTAGCTTTGTTTCCACATTTCTGTCTCAGATGCTTGTTCTGTCTCTCAGGGCCGTACTGCCAACGATTCTGCACAGGGCCCCCCCAACAATACCTCGTTCGCGAGGTGCAAAATGAGATGTGTCATCGGAGTAAAGAAGCCTGGCGGGAAGATCTTCTCTAGCTTGCATATCAACTCCGGCGCCTTCTTATGCATTTCTTTTATCTTCTCAGGACATACTTCTTTAGCACAAAGCGTGCGGAAGAAATGGCTTAACTCCGCAAGCACACACCAGACACGCTCGGGAACATAGCCCCGAACCATCATCAGCATAATCCGCTCAATCCATACATGATAGTCATGACTCTTGAGCCCGGTCACTCTGCCCGTTGAAAGATTGACCCCTTGACTTATATTCGACGCATAACCATCAGTGAACTTCACGACGTGTTTCAGCCACTTGAATGCCTCCATCTTATGATCCTTTTTAAGTACGAAGTCAGCATCTGGCTTGAACCAAGATTTTCGACTGCCTCTGGGAGGCTGCATGTGTACACGTGGTCTATCACAAATATTCTGTTGATCAACTCTAGCATTAACATTATCCTTTGTCTTATCAGGAATGTTGAGGACCGTGCGAAAAAGGGACTCTGCGACATCCTTTTCGGTGTGCATCACGTCGATGTTGTATGGAAGTTTGAGGTCGTTAAAATAGGGAAGCTGCATGAAGGGGGTAAAGTGAGTCCAGTTGTGCGTCTCACCATATCCTTCAAAACATTTTTTCCCTTTACCTTTCCCTTTGCCCTCGCCCTCATCTTCGCATGTGGCTTTGCCTTTGCCTTTGCCTTTCCCTTCACCGGCAGGCTTAAGAGCTTTCAGCTGAGCAAGCACATCCGCACCAGAAAACGTTGTAATCTCGTTTACTTCATGGACAACTTTGCCTTTTGTGAAGTTCTTCTTGTCTTCCCTATCAGGATGGTCTGGAGGGAGGAACTGTCGATGCAGGTCAAAGGCAACATACATGCCACCCTTCTTCAGCCAAATGAAAATCAAGGCCTGCATGCACACTGGGCAAGGCATCTTTCCACTTGTACACCATCCGCAGAACAGGGCATAGCCGGGAAAGTCATGCATGCAATACTGTAGCCAAACTTTCATCAAGAAATTTTTCTGCAGATGCCGGTCGTATGTCAACCTCGGGAAGTACCAAGAATGGTGCAAATCATCCACCAACGGCTGCATAAACACACTCAAATTCTTCCCCGGATATTCAGGCCCCGGAATTATAAGCGACAGGAACATGGTCTTGCGTTGCATTATGGCGCCGGGAGGGAGATTGAGCGGAATAACAAATACGGGCCAGCAGCTGTATGGATTAGACGACATACCATATGGATTGAACCCATCACCTGTTATAGCAATTCTGACATTCCCAGCCTCGGCTGCTTCCTCCGGGTACTCTATATCGAATGACTTCCATGCTTCACCTTCTGATGGATGTACAATTTTTTTGGATTGTACCTTTTCCCTTCCTTGTGCCACTTCATCATTTTGGCAGACTCCTCGGTGATGAAAAGGCGCTGCAGTCTTTTTATAAAATCAAGATACCGAAGAACCTTCACAGGGATTTTTAGCTGCTGCTTCTGACCATGCTTATCGACCACCTCAATATACCGAGAGGAACCGCACTTCCTACAGTAGTTGTCATCCGCATACTCATGCCTAAACAAAAGGCAATTCTTTGGACAAACATGTATTTTCTCATAGTCCATGGAGAGCGCCTTCATGATTTTCTTCGTAGCGTACATGGTTTTCGGCAGTTCATGGCCCTCAGGCAGGCTGTTAGCCCATACTCCCAGAAATGCTTCGAAGCAACCTCGGCTATAGCCGTACTCAGCCTTGACTGCCATCAGTTGCGAGATGGCATCCAGCACAGACAGCTTGGCACCCTCATAGAGAGGTTTCTTTGACGAGGCCAAGATTTCCAGGAAGGCCTTTGCGGTTTCCTCTGGCTCCTCCGGTTCATTCGCTGAATGTGACGGAGGTGTCGGCTGTGCAGCAAAGACATCATCTAGCATGTCTCTAACCCCATCGTCCTCATAACCAGCGACGTGTTGTCGTATCACCTCCTCTCTACCACGGTCCCGCTAGGCAAAGTTTATCGGCATATTAAAGTTGGGCATAAATCCATGCGTGCGAAGGTGCTTAGTCATCTCACTCTTATCTCTGCGGATACGTCTCTTACATTTGGCACACGGGCATTCTGGCACAATCCACATTGGACTACGGAATATCTCTTTCCAAAACACATCAGTTTTCTCGACCCACTCTGTTGTTACTTGATTCCGGCGGAAAAACCCACCGTACATCCACTGATTATCTGCCATCTCTGCTTTATTGGAAGCCACGCAACAAAATTAAGGATTCATTTAAATTACTCACATCAATATTTTATTTTTTACAAGGTTGACGAGAAACGACATTTAATCCACCTACATCTCTAATAGGTAAAGATGGGTCCTAATCCCACCCGAGAATGTGTAGATTGAGTACGTTGTCCATGCTCTACCCCATTCCGAGACACAATTTCGGCAGCACCTCCCCGCTGTTCCCCAAATACACGTCTCGGCAAAATGCTGAGAGAATGTGCATCCGGAGAACAACAGGGAGGCGCCACCAAAATCTTGTCTCGGAACGACGTAGAGCATGAACAACGTACCCAATCTACACATCCTCTGGCTGTCCGTGGAAAGCGCTGGACAATCCGAAAGAGCTGCGGTAATAAATATGCAATTGAATGCATATTTATCGATGCAACCCTTTCGGACGGGAGACCTAGGTTACGCGACTTGATGTGAAGATTTAATCTAGTGACATGGAAAAACAGCGGGTAGGAGGTGATGGTGGATTCGTAGCTCACCCTCTGCTGTAGAGGATGTAGTCGATCAAAGGAGGGACGATCGTGGACCAACACCTCCAACGTCGATGATCACTCCACGAAGATGGAACACCACAAATCATGTTAATTACACCGAGTGAAAAAAAATTTAGGTCATCACCTCACATTAAGCATTGATACTTTTAACTATGGAAAAAAATCATGTTTCGTCAAGTGTCAAATTTTGTCCTTCAATTTTTTTAGCAAGATCATCATGATTAAATAACCACTCATCATATACCAATTTTGCAGCACATCTCACATAGCCACTTAACATTAAGCAATGACACTTAAAACTATGAAAAAAAATCATATTTCGTCAAGTGTCAAATTTTGTTTGGTTTAATTTTTTCGACAAGATCATCATGATAAAAATAACCACTCATCTTTTACCAATTTTGGAGCACATCTCAAATGATAAGATCATCATGATAAAAATAATGCAACCTAACAACCTAACATCCTAACATCCAACATTCACCTATATATCAACCTAACAACCTAACATCCAACATCCATCCATGCATTCATTCATCCATCAAACAGTAGCAAAAAAATGATTAAAAAATCCGTAGCTCACCGAGAGGGCCGTGGCAGGGGGCGCGGCGGTGGAGGGGCTGGTGAGGCAGGGGCGGTCGGGGATGGGAGGGACGGGGCGGGACAGACAAGCTGCGGCGCCCGGCGCAAGGGCTGGCAGGAGCCGCGACCGGCAGGAGCCGCGGCCGGCGTGCGGTCGGGGGAGGCCGGGGCGGCGGCGGGGTCGGGAGGAGGCCGGGGCGACAGCGGGTGGAGACGGCGGCGACGGCGGGTGTGGAGGCGGTGGCGGCGACGCGGGTGTGGAGGCGGGGGAGGGCGGCGGCAGGGGTGGGGTGTGCGGCGGCGGCTGCAGGGGGCGTGGTGGAGTGGGAGGGCGGCGGCAGGGGGCGGGGCAGAGTGCGGCGGCGGCGAGGTGGCGGGGTGGAGTGGGCGGCGGCGAGGGGGCGGGGTGGAGTGGGCGGCGGTAGAGGGCGGGGCAGAATGCGGTGGCGGTGGCGCAGCTCGGGGTGGGGGGTGCGGCGGCGGCGCAGGTCGGGATCGGGGTCGGGGGCATGAGAGAATGAGTGAAGGGGGTCGCCCTCGCGGAAGGATAAGGTGGACTATGCCGACGGCTAATGCCACGTGGCACCTATGCCGACGGCTTAGCCGTAGGCATATATATATTTATTTATTTTTTATTTTTTTATTAGCAACAAATTTAAATTTTTAAATTAAAATCTACTACTAATTCTAATTTTAGTTTTTTATTAGCAACAAATTTATATTTTAAAAATAAATCTACTACTAATTTTAATTTTTTATTAGCCACGTCACCGATCCGTGTAGCACCTTTCGTATGGCCGCAGCTATGCCGACGGCTGCCGTCGGCATAGTTTTATTTTTCCTTTTTTATTTTATATAATTTTTTTAATGTTTTCTTATAGTTATATTTATCCTTTTTTATTTCATATAGATTTTTAATTTTTTTATAGTTATATTTTTCCTTTTTTATGCTTTTTTATGTATTATTATTTCATATAGATTTTTTTATTTTTTAACCGCTCGGCCCTCTCCTCTCCCGGAACAACACAGAGGGGAGGGGAGGCGCCGAACTCGAGCAGCTTCGTCCGCCAAGGCTGTGGCCTGGTCGCGGGTATGGGAGCGCCATGGCCGCCGCCTCGCGTGCTCGATCTGGAGCTTAGTTCGTCAGGTGAGTGAAGGGGGAGGGGGACGTCGACGGTGGGGGTGGGGGCGGGGGTAGCTTAGTTCGTCAGGTGAGTGAAGGGGGAGGGGGTCGTTGACACAGGGACACCTGGGAGCAACATCCGGGCCAAACCAACAGCTACATCCCCTCCGTGTAGACCCGACGCGTCCGTTTCCCCCCTCCAGGTGCCGGCGGCGGCGCCGTCCGTGAGGGAGGCCACGCCCCGGAGACGCGTGCTGCCTCTTCGGACATGCCACAACACCACCCCGCATGTATGAGGGGTCGGTGCGACGCTCCCGTGGCATTGCTACCCCCCCAGGGCCCCCGTCCCGCCTAACTCTGGAGCGATTGACCATGAGATCTAGCCCTTTGACTTTCCACGGATGGGCTTTGACCAGTAGACCTCTCCACCCGGTTGTGTCAGGTCAGCACAGAGGGACACCTGGGAGCAACATCCGGGCCAAACCCACAGCTACATCCCCTCTGTGTAGACCCGACGAGTCCGTTTCCCCCTCCAGGTGCCAGCAGCGGCGCCGTCCGTGAGGGAGGCCACGCTTCGGAGATGCGTGCCGCCTCTTCGGACATGCCACAACACTACCCCGCATGTATGAGGGGCCGGTGCGACGCTCCGGTGGCATTGCTACCCTCAGGGCCCCGTCCCGCCTAACCCTGGAGCGGTTGACCACGAGATCTAGCCCTTTGACTTCCCACGCATGGGCTTTCACCAGTGGACCTCTCCACCCGGTTGTGTCAGGTCAGCACAGAGGGACACCTGGGAGCAACATCTGGGCCAAACCCACAGCTACATCCCCTCCGTGTAGACCAGACGCGTCCGTTTCCCCCCTTCAAGTGCCGGCGGCGGCGCCGTCCGTGAGGGGGGCCATGCCCCGGAGACGCGTGCCGCCTGTTCGGGCATGCCACAACACCACCCCGCATGTATGAGGGGCCGGTGCGACGCTCCAGTGGCATTGCTACCCCCAGGGCCCCCGTCCCGCCTAACCCTGGAGTGGTTGACCATGAGATCTAGACCTTTGACTTTCCACGGACAGGCTTTGACCAGTAGACCTCTCAACCCGGTTGTGTCAGGTCAGCACAGAGGGACCCCTGCGAGCAACATCCGGGCCAAACCCACAGCTACATCCCCTCCGTGTAGACCCGACGCGTCAGTTTCCCCCCTCCAAGGGCCGGCGGCAGCGCTGTCCGTGAGGGGGGCCATGTCCTGGAGACGCGTGCCGCCTCTTCGGACATGCCACAACACCACCCCGCATGTATGAGGGGCCGGTGCGACGCTCCCGTGGCATTGCTACCCCCCCCCCCAGGGCCCCCGTCCCGCCTAACCCTGGAGCGGTTGACCATGAGATCTAGCCCTTTGACTTTCCACGGACGGGCTTTGACCAGTAGACCTCTCCACCCGGTTGTGTCAGGTCAGCACAAAGGGACACCTGGGAGGAACATCCGGGCCATACCCACAGCTATATCCCCTCCGTGTAGACCCGACGCATCTGTTTCCCCCCTCCAAGTGCCGGCGGCGGCGCCGTCCGTGAGGGGGGCCACGCCCCGGAGACGCGTGCCGGGCGTTTGCAACCGCCACAACACTCTCAGACTTTTGAGAAGCCGCGTACGCAAGATTGGCGGCATGCTAGCCCACGGAGGCCGGCGGCCACAGTCGTAGACATGCGAAGGGCAATCCGCGTAGAGGGAAGTGTTCGGATACTTCTCCATCACCATAAATTATGAAAAATTACCATCGTTCCTATAACACATGTGCCCACGTTGTGTAAAAAACTCATGATTTTATCGCGATCTGAGTATTTAATAATATTCACGCTGCACCGTTACCGCAGAACGTCTAATACTGTGTCATCGCCGTCCGTGAGGGGGGCCACACCCCGGAGACGCGTCCCGCCTCTTCGGACATGCCACAACACCACCCCGCATGTATGAGGGGCCGGTACGACGCTCTGGTGGAATTGCTACCCCCCAGGGCCCGCGTCCCCCCTAACCCTGGAGCGGTTGACCACGAGATCTAGCCCTTTGACTTTCCACGGAAGGGCTTTAACCAGTGGACCTCTCCACCCGGTTGTGTCTGGTCATCACAGAGGGACACCTGGGAGCAACATCCGGGCCAAACCCACAGCTACATCCCCTCCGTGTAGACCCGACGCGTCCGTTTCCCCCCTCCAGGTGCCGGCGGCGGCGCCGTCCGTGAGGTGGGCCACACCCCGGAGACGCGTGCCGCCTCTTCGGACATGCCACAACACCACCCCGCATGTATGAGGGGCCGGTGCGACGCTCCGGTGGCATTGCTACCGCCCAGGGCCCCCGTCCCGCCTAATCCTGGAGAGGTTGACCACGAGATCTAGCCCTTTGACTTTCCACGGACGGGCTTTGAACAGTGGACCTCTCCACCCGGTTGTGTCAGGTCAGCACAGAGGGACACCTAGGAGCAACATCCGGGCCAAACCGAAAGCTACATCTCCTCCGTGTAGACCCGACGCGTCCGTTTCCCCCCTCCAGGTGCTGGCGGCGGCGACGTCCGTGAGGGGGGCCACGCCCCGGAGACGCGTGCCGGGCGTTTGCAACCGCCACAACACTCTCAGACCTGTGAGAAGCCGCGTACGCAAGGTTGGCCGCATGCTAGCCCATGGAGGCCGTCGGCCACAGTCGCAGACATGCGAAGGGCAATCCGCGTAGAGGGAAGTGTTCGGATACTTCTCCATCACCAAAAATTATGAAAAATTACCATCGCTCCTATAGCACATGTGCCCACGTCGTGTAAAAAACTCAGGATTTTATCGCGATCCGAGTATTTAATAATATACACGCCGCACCGTGACCGCAGAACGTCTACTACTTTGTCATCGCCGTCCCTGAGGGGGGCCACACCCCGGAGACGCGTGCCGCCTCTTCGGACATGCCACAACACCACCCCGCATGTATGAGGGGCCGGTGCGACGCTCCGGTGGCATTGCTACCCCCAGGGCCCCGTCCCGCCTAACCCTGGAGCGGTTGACCACAAGATCTAGCCCTTTGACATTCCATGGACGGGCTTTGAACAGTGGACCTGTCCACCCGGTTCTGTCAGGTCAGCTCAGAGGGACACCTGGGAGCAACATCCGGGCTAAACCGACAGCTACATCCCCTCCGTGTAGACCCGATGCATCCGTTTCCCCCCTCCAGGTGCCGGCGACGGCGCCGTCCGTTAGGGGGGCCACTCCCCGGACATGCGTGCCGCCTCTTCGGACATGCCACAACACCACCCGGTTGTGGTAGGTCATCCCATAGAAACACTTGGGAGCAACGTCCCCTCCGTATAGACCCGATGCGGCTGTTTCCGCCCTCCAGATGCCGGCGGCGGCGCCGTCCGTGAGGGGGGCACACCGCGGACGTGCTGCCGGGCGTTTGCAACCGCCACTAAACTTCTGTCGGCATAGCTGTTTTTGATTTTAATAAAATATAAGGACCTATATTCAAAAGAACATGACGGCACATTATTAATGTGCTCGAAAAAAATACAAACTATATATATATATATATATATATATATATATTCATAATGTATGGAAAAAATTACAAACAACATATATATTCATATAATACATAAAAAAGCATAAAACATATTAAAAAAAGCATAAAAACATATGTAAAGAAAAGCATAAAAACATATGTAAAAAAACGCATGTAAAAAAAATAACTATGCCGACCGCATTGCTATCGGCATAGAGACGGCAGGGTTTTGGTGGGCGCAGTGCCGCGGATCGATGTCGTGGCGCCTATGCTGTCGGCATATCTACGCCGCGGACCGATGACATGGCATGCCAAGATATGCCGACGACCGCCCGTCCCGACCGTCGGCATAGGTTTGACGGCATTAGCCGCTGGTCACGGGCGTGGTCGCCGGGCCCACAGGTATGCCGACAGCTGCCGTCGGCGTGTCTGCATCTAGGTCGACGGCCGTTCTATGCCGACGGCTGCCGTCGGCGTAGATAGGTGTAGCCCGACGGCCAGGATAAGCCGACGGCCAGGACTAGGCTGTCGGCATAGCTCGAAGTAGGCCGACGGCAGCCGTAGGCATAGTTTTGGCCGTCGGGGTAGGACCGTTTTCCGGTAGTGTAGGATCGTTGCTAGAGAGAAGCTGACAAGAAGAAAATGGAGAACAAAATTGGTCTTCATGCACGATCGATCGATGGACCATGCACTACAAGGAAAAAGCTAGACATACTGGTCGATGGAAGATGGATGAACGTATAGCACGTAGCTACTCGCTACTCCGGTCGATCTCGTAGTGGCCATTGGTCGTAGGCGTCTTGACGTCCAAGACATGGCTTCCATTGCTGTTGCCGAGCTCGTGCTGCTTGCCGTGGCCGTGGTCGTTGGTCACCGAGGTTAAGGGCAGCTCGCCGGCGCCCTTGACGCTGACGTCGGAGACTTTGTTGATCTCGTCCTTGCTCTTGCCCCAGATGAGAAAGTAGAGGCCTCCCACGATGATGGCTGCACCAATCACACTGAAAGCAACCATGAAATGAGATCATTAGTATTGTTGCACTAAGGTATTACACATCCACATCCATCTTGGCAGCACAAATTAATGTACCTTCCGAGATTGATCTCCTCCTTGAGAATGATGGAACCCATGACGGCGGTTATGATCATGCAGAGAGGGTTGAAGGCCGTCACGAACACAGGACCCCTTTGCCTGGACACGATGCCCTGCACGTAGTAAGCCACGCCGGAGCACACTATGCCGGCATAGACGGCGGTGAAGAGGCGGGTGTCGAAGCCGATGACCCACGCCTGAGTGTTGCCGCGCTCGGCGACGAGGGCGATGGCGCCGCTCATGAGGGATCCCATGCTGCAGATGAGCACGGTGAGCGACAGCTCCGCCGGGTAGCTTCGGAGGGTGTTCGACTGGAGGATGAAGAAGCACGCCCAGGCCACGCAGGCGATGATGACCATGATAGTCCCGTTCAGCCAGTCCCGCGCGCCGCCAGCGCCCTGGCCACCGGCGGTGGAGTGGTGCTGGCCCTTGGTCCACGGAAACTGCATGACGGGGCCGTGGTACAGGACCATCAGCACTGCGCCGGCCACTGTGAGGACCGTGCCGGCGTTCTTGGCTTGACAATGCAGGCTCCGCAGCCGCACCTTCTCCATGCGCAGGATGAGGGCCAGCACGAAGGTCACGGCCGGGAGGATGTTGACGAGGGCAGTCGCGAATCCCGCCGAGGTCAGCTTCGCGCCCATGAAGTACAGGTTCTGGTCCATGACGGGCCTGAGAGACCCATGCAACACAGCACATCAGTCAGTAATCTAGAAAGAGTTATGTGCTTGATCGCCATGCACGGACGGTCAAATAATTAACGGTGTACGTACTCGAGGAATGCGAGCCCCATGACCTTGATGAAGATGGTGATTGTCATCTTTGGCCTCAGTCCCCTGCACAAGTTGGAGCATGAACCATGATTTTAGGTAGAGTAAAAATTAATCGAACTGAACTTACTAGCTAGCATCCATGCTTCCAGCTAACATGTGGGTTCCATGCATGGTAGGCCCTCCACCTGTGGCCAATCAGGGCACACTGGCTAGTGGAGGTCGTCCAGGTGAGTTTACACGTACGTAAACACACATACCGGACCGCACACGTACAGGCCGGTTAGCTAGCCACATAGACATACCTGCCTGTGTGTCACTTTCTACTTCTGTTAATGCATAATTATATTCCTAAAACCTAAAAAGTGCATACGCACTATTTTGATGAACCGAGCGGGCCGGCTCCTGGCCACTCGCTTCCGTGCGTACGTAGTCCAGGTGTCACCTGATCTGAATCATATAGAATTGTTTTGGACTGTTGCGCTCTCACATAGTGGACCAGGGAATATAATTAGAAGGAAAGGTAGCCTGTGATGTCTATTCTCTCTCTTCGCATGTGACTGATTTAGCTACCTTTTACAACAATTCAAAAAGTCATAAGCTTTTAACCGCACGTCGAAATTCAGATCCGTTTTCACCATTGGAACCCTCGCGACCAGATCTTCGAAACTAGATCCCGCATGGGTATGTTTCGATGAATTTTTTTGATGCCAACTTTGATGCTATATGGTGCAACTTTAGTATTGCGTTGTGCAATTTTTGTACTACATGGTGCAACTTTTTTCAAAACAAAATTTTGGAGCTGCATGATTCAACTTCCTATGTGGTTGCAACCTAGCAACCATGACAACCTGATTTGCAACTAGTCTACTGCTCTGGTCAACTACCTAGTAGTAGATGTGCAACCACGACAACTTTGATGTTTAGTTGCACACACATTGATGTTTAGTTGGCAGGACAGTAGTTGCTTAGTTGGCTTGTAATTTAGTCTAGTTGCACACACATTGATGTTTAGTTGGCAGGACACTAGTTGCACACACATATGCTCAGTCGGCGCGGCAATATAGTCTAATTGCACACACATTGGTGTTTAGTTGGCAGGACTATTTGGCACACACATATGCTCAGTTGGCGCGGAAAATCTAGTCTAGTTGCACACACATTGATGTTTAGTTGGCAGGACACTAGTTGCACACATATGCTCAGTTGGTGCGGCAATGTAGTCTAGTTGCACACACATTGATGTTTAGTTGGCAGGACTATTGGCACACACATATGCTCAATTGGCGCGCCAATCTAGTCTAATTGCACACACATTGATGTTTAGTTGGCAGGAAGACTAGTTCTTCGAAACATCCCCATGCGGGATCTACTTTTGAAGAGCACGTCGCGAGGGTTTCAATGGTGAAAACGGATCTAAATTTCGACATGTTGTTTAGAAGATATGTCTTTTATAATTTTGAAAACCAAAAAATAATGCACAAGGACGGACATGAGGAACGTTAATATAGCGGCATGCAGGTATCCATCACGTGGGAAGAGACCATATAGAATAGGGACTAAACGTGTTGCCTTTTTCTGGACCAGGCGACAAGGGCTTACTGCCTTTTTCTGGACCAGGCGACAAGGGCTTACTTTTTTTAGTCGGCCGCTCGCGAGCGCTAACGAGCCGCCGGCCGCCAGCTAGACGCGCCCAATTATATTACGATGGATCCATCCATATATAGATGCTGCATGATGAGGGGTACGTACATCTGATTTAACGCGTGACAAGGAACTGCGGGAAAGCTGGTTATCTTGTTGGTACAAAATAGAATAAAGTATCAAGATGCATATATGTCTACTAACTTTCTGGATTAGGATCCACCAGTGCTGGTTGTGCAGCTTGCACCATCGAAATGAGACATAAATATGAATGAACTTGAAAAACGTACGTGTGTGTTTGCTCGATTGTGGGGATGCACGTTTGGCAAGTTGGCCTTGTTAATTTTTCCAATGTATCTTCCTTTTGCATCTATCTGTTTGTTCAGTTGTCCCTAGCTACCTAAAAAGTTTGTTTAACTAACTTTAAGTGAATGCTAGAGTACTCTAGCTAGGCCTGGCTTATAATTAAAGATCCTTGCGTCTCGTATTATATTGTGTGGTGACTTAATCTGCCAATCCTCTAATACTGCTGCATGCGATAGTCCAGTCTGTAGCACGTAGAGGCTCACATGCACGCTAGTGTGAGCGGATAGACGTGTGCGCGCGCGTTGATCTTGATCCTCTGCCGGATGTTTTTCCAAAGAAAAAACAGTACTAATGACATGTATGATCGATCGGTTACACTTTGCATGCACACTAGTGACTACTCCCATCCGCATGATGCATGCGAGCGAGCCCATGATGCACGTACGCGGGCACGACGGCGTAGGGACAAGAGAGCCAGAGGGGTGCATGTATGTCTGTGTATGTGAGAGAGGAGAGAGGGGGGGGGGGGGGGGGGGTTGAGGGTAAGTCCGTGCATGGATGAAGTTGTTTACCTCTCGAAGTAGAGGGCGAAGGGCGTCATGACGGCGGTCGCGACAAGGTTACGGTAGACGACGAGCACGAAGTGGCTCATCCCGGCCTTGAGGGACGCCACGGCGATGATGTACATCCCGGCGAACCCCACCTGCAACAGCACCATCGCCAGGTATGGCTTCACATCGTTCAGAACTTTCCACCCCATACCCATCCTCTCTCTCTCTCTCTCTCTCTCTCTCTCTCTCTCTCTCTCTCTCTGGCTCGCTAGCTTAGCTTCCTTCTCACTTAAAATCACAAGTCTAGCTTCCCACTCACTCACTAGCTGGAGCTTGATGTTTCTCACTCTCTCGCTGGCAAGCAAATGGCTGTGATCGATGAGGCGATGAGCTCAGAGCGAGGCCCGTCTCCTTTATATAGGCGCGCGGCGCACACTGCACGTAGCCCATGGGTGGATCCGAGTCATGGATGCTCTATCCCCCGTTTAATATTCCACTTCCAGGCAAAGGAGAACAAATCTCTCTCTCTCTCTCTCTCTCTCTCTCTCTCTCTCTCTCTCTCTCATCCCATCAATTTGTATTATTTTCCGGAAAATGCTGGGAGCACGTACAGCAAACGGCAGTGGGTTTGGATAACTTTCCGGCCACCTGAGGAGAATGCTTGCTCGCGACAGCGAATTGTGTTAAGCCGTTGGAGTCAATGTATATGGGAGTTGTGTTAATTAGCTGCTGGACATAGGCCTTTCACTTTGCCCCTAGATAGTGCTCTTGTGCCGACAGGCGACAACCATCGATGTTCATGCATGCATGCATCTGCATAGTGTCTAGACTAGCTAGGGTCAGAATACTGTTGATGAGTTAAATCAGCTGATAAGATGTAGCATCAATACTAGGCTACTCAAGTGACTGCCATTCCTCTTGGGCCTAAATGCCTCATTGTAAACCAAGAGATTCTTCCAAAAAGAACGAGAATCATATAGGAGTATCTTATTTCTGCTAATAAAAGGCATGATATCATACAGTAATGATTTTTGAAGGTCAAATTAGGTTCTCAGAAGAAAAAGAAGACAACCGGCGCCGGAGTTTCTACTCGGTTCCACTCGCTACCGATCCAGCCACCGTGTTGGTCCAGCCACCGTTTTGGCGCTGTGAGGTGCTCGTACGCTGTGTTTCAATAGTCATTTGAAGATGAGTTTTGTGCTCCTCAACGGCAACATACCCACGGTGGATGTTGTGTCATGAAAATAAAGGTCATATGGTTCTTCCCCTGCCGTGGCGATGCTTTTTGGGGCAACATCACGGCGCCAGAGCTGTGTTTCCTCTGTATGTTTGGTGCAACTATTCTTGCAGAGTTTAGGTTATGTCCTCGCAAGACCGATGTTTCCGATCAGTTGAGTTTTTGCCACAGTGACTGTATCCTTCTGTTGCATATAATGGATTATCTGCCATTCTGGCACGTGCTTTTTGCTGTGTACTTTATCCACTCTCTCTCTCTCTCTCTCTCTCTCTCTCTCTCTCTCTCCATTTATCCACTTCATTATTTTTCATTTGATTTCCATGTTTGTATCAATTATATCTTTTAAATCAAAGGAACATTATGATTTCTTTGCATATTTGTGTTCCTGGTGATGAGTGCTTTGAAATGAGCCCATTGTTGAATAAATTTTGACAAATTTGAAATTGGAATTTTCAATCATGATGAAGCTTTATGCCACAAAAACTATTGACATTTACCTAGCAAACTGTACATAATATATCAAAATGTTAGAACGGGATTTATTGTGTGTCAATGCGCATCAAAGTGATGCATAGGGAACTTGTGGTAACAGTTAATAAATGTGGTTCAAACATAATATTATGGGATTGTGTTGAACATGCATTCTTACAAAGTTTCCATAGGCCTTTTTGTGTTCTAGAGTGCATCAGTATGTTCCATAGAGTTTTATCATGTTGCGTGAAAAGGGGAGAAGTTTTCACGTTATGCCAAAAAGGTTAATTGTGGTTCTGCATGTTCTAAATCGTATCAAAATGTATCATTCTGTGGCAATGCGCTACAAACATAATAAGAAGATTTTGCATGAACATTCATTCTTATCAAGTTTTATTAGTGTTTTAGTGTTCTAGAATGCATCATCATGTTTCATAAAGTTTCACCATCTTTCAGAATTTGAATTTGAAAAATTGTCAAAATATATTCAAGAGTGGCCTTATTTCAAAGTTCTTACCTTAAGGAACAAAAATATTTAAACCATTTTTCAAGTAGACTCTCGATTTAAATGAAAAAATGGATTAAACCTTGGAATCAGATGAAAAAAACATGTGGTTGGAGCATACTATGGAATCTCTGCCACAAAAGCTAGCTATAGGAAAACTTGCCAGCATACATGGAGGAAGTGGGGGCCTATATGCATGTAACCAAATGTTCATAGAGATGAACGACTGCACCATGCAAGGGGTAAATATGTTTTTCCCGCTTTTATTGCTTTGATTTTTTTTGTGTGGAGCTGGAGTCATCCCTGAGTAGAGTGAAGAACTTGCCGTTGGACAACCTGCACTTCTAGGGGATCTTCCCAGAACCAAGTCCGTTCATCGTTCATGACTTCCATCTTTTTGGATGGGTGAATCAAGGGGCCCTCTAAACCCTTTATAGGTAATCATATTCGTGCAAGTGTACGGGTAGTAGTGTCGCTACTTTGGTCCAATTGCAGTGTCTTTGTAGAAGGCTTTGGAGAATTCGTCTTATTACCACGGGGAAGGTGTATCTGAGATATTTCGTTCTAATTATTAGTTGTAGGAGCTAATTTGTAGTTTCTTGAATCTTCGATTCAAAGCATTGTATTTGTAGTGGTTTTCATGTTCTATCAAAGTTAAATATATTTCTCAAAAAAATTTAAGGTCGACTTTTACTACTAGGCCAAGGTGTGTGGAATCCTAGAAATTGCTCGGTGATGGGTGATGGCGTTCCAATCCTACCTCTTGCTCAAGATCTTTCACGGTTATTAGAAACCACATAGTTTGTGAAAGTGCTAGTTATCGACTAGAGAGGGGGGTGAATAGGCGATTTTCATGATACTCTTCAAAACATGAGAGTTTCGAAGACAAACAATAGAAATGAACCTATTGATATGCAACGGAAGTTAGACTACACTAGGCAAGCCATAGTCAAGTATTCAATGAAGTGAAAGTGCGAAGACTAATAGCAGCTAGGTAGTACGGATCAGGATGGAAGATGGTATGAAGCCAAACAACGATAGAAGTCACACAGTGAAGACAAATAGGTAAAGCAAACAAGCAATGACTTCACAAAGACAAACTATAAGTAAAGAGAGGGAGAGGATAGAACCAGTCACTTGTTGAGGACACAGGATTTGTTGGACCAGTTCCAGTTGATGTGACAACTATACGTCTAGTTAGGGAGGCTGAGATTTAACTCAGAAGACCGCGTCTTCACCTTATTCCCCTTGAGCTAAGGACACCCAGTCCTCGCCCAATTACTCTAGTAAGTCTTCAAGGTAGACTTCCAAACCTTCCCAGACTTCGTTCATCGGCGATCCACAATGACTCTTGGATGCTCAGAACGCGACGCCTAGCCGGCTGGAGGATTCACAGTCCTCAAGTGTAACAAGTCTTCAGGTCACGCGGACAGAAAGACTTTAGTGATGCCTAACACTCTTTGGCTCTGGGTGTTATTTGGGCTTTGTCCTCGCAAGGATTTCTCTCTCTCAAAAGCTTCGGAGGTGGGTTGCTCTCAAACGACAAAAGCCGTGCACTAACTCTGAGCAGCCACCAATTTATGGTGTAGGGGGTGGGCTATTTATAGCCACTTGGCAACCCGACCTGATTTGTCCGAAATGACCCTGTGTCACTAAGGAACTGACACGTGTTCCAACGGTCAGATTTCAAACACACGCAGCAACTTTACTTGGGCTACAAGTAAAGCTGACTTTGTTCGCTCGAAGACATAGGATTTTGGTTGAGCATCACTTCAGTCACTCTGACTTTGTTCACTGGGACCCCACTTAACAGTACGGTGGTTCCTACGACTCAACAAAGAAGAAAAGGAAACAACAAAACAACTAGGTCTTCGCGCTCCATAGTCTTCATGCAATGCCTTCTCTTGTCATAGTCTTCAATGTGAATATCTTCACATACCACCATCGTCTTCAATGTCTTCATACATTTTTAGGGGTCATCTCCGGTAGGTAAACCGAATCAATGAGGGACTACTACCTGTCTTATCCTGCAATTCTCACAAACACATTAGTCCCTCAACCAGGTTTGTCATCAATACTCCAAAACCAACTAGGGGAGGCACTAGATGCACTTACAATCTCCCCCTTTTTGGTGATTGATGACAAACTGGTTGAAGTTTTCAACGGGGATAAAAGTATGTGAAATTGTAAAGGATAGAGGTATTGTCTTCGTAAGTAGCAAAAGGCTCCCCCTAAAGATGTGCATATAAGTAATTTGCTTTTGGAATGCAAATGCACATGGCAGGTTGTACTTGTGGAGATCCTCTTCAACTTATGAAGACAATTCATCATGCATGATTTGATATAACAAGGATAATGACATGCATAATGAGAAATGAGCGTCTGCAAAATGACTAAGTGCGTAATTTATCATCGCACATGCGGAATTTATCATCGCATCACAGAATAGCAAACAAGTAGCAGACGACCATCAAGTTTAAGTGTTACAACTCAAAGAACCGACTGTATCAAAAGCGAGAGTTGTAAACACTAGGCAAAATATAAAGAAACCGCCCATATGGACCCGCTTGAAGACTATCAACTCATATGCTTCTCCCCCTTTTGTCAGTAAGGACCAAAAAGGTTCGAAGACATAGAGCCTCTACTCGTTCCCATAAGGAGTAGGAGAGGATGCAGGGTCAGCGTCGGGGTTTGGCGGTGCAGACGAACTTGGTGCATTGTCGATACGCGCTGAAGTTGGAGGAGGTGGAGTTGCATCATCTTGATCATCGATTACTCTGGCATTCACCGTTGCAGCGGAGGAGGAATAATCAGAGTCTTCAAGAGACGGAGTTCGACGCAAAACAACATTTCTTGGAGGAGTGGAGTCAAACTTGAATCTTTTAGTGAAGCCATCGTCTTGAAGATCTGCTTCAGCACTGAGCAATGTCAAACTCTTCCATGACCTCCGACAGGTTTCATGTGTAACAAAGGCATTCTTGGTGGCAAGATTGCGAATGCGATTGACGTCCACCAAGAGGCTTTGTATCTGCCGCTTCAGCCAGAAGTGATGCTTATCCTGTTTCTAATGCAGGGCAACGAGAAGTTCTCGATCATTGAGAACACGAGATCGCTTCCGAGGCCTTTGAGCAATAGTGCTTTCAGTGGCTTCAGTTTGAGCACGGTGAGGTAAGCGTGTATTGCCAGCCAAAAGATAAACACAAGTGACTGCCTGGACTCCTTCAATGGGTTGCGTGAAGCTTTGGTGATCGGCATTGTGAAGACAAACAGGCTCCTTGGCGGGCTCTGGGTATATGGCTTCAACTAACATATCAACCTCTGGCAGAAAGATCAGATGGTTGCGAGCAGAGGGCTGATAGTTGACAACTGAGTGTAGCTTGATGAGGCGCATGACCCACAGAGCATAGAACTTCAGTCCAAAGAGATTAGAGCCTGATGCAGCCAACTGCCTGATAAAGAAGTCTTGAGCATTGAAGCTGATGCCGTTGAAGATATAAAAGACCAAAGTCTTCATTGCTCCTTCAAGTTTTGCTGCTGAAGAATGTCCTTTGACAGGCCATAGAGTTCGCCTGATGATGTGATAAATAGTGCGTGGCAGATACTCTAGATCTTCGACAAAGAACTCCTTTGGGTGATCAGCGTCATGTGGCAGAGGCTTCATCATGCTCAGCATTTGGCTCATGTTGGGCTCTGGCTTGTGGAAGATACTCTCCATAGCATTGTGGAAGATCTTCGACAAAGAACTCCTTTGGGTGATCAGCGTCATGTGGCAGAGGCTTCATCATGCTCAGCATTTGGTTCATATAATTCTCCTGCAGTGGGCAGGCCGGTTAGCTCAATGATGTCAAAAGCTTTGGCTTCATGATGGACATTGCCTGTCATCCACTCAAGGACCCAAGTCTTCGGATCCCTGTTGTATCCGCGAATGTGGAGGGTAGCATAAAATTGAAGCAGAAGTTCTTCATTCCAATGCTCCTTATCAGTTACAAAGTTTAGCAAGCCAGCATCACGGAAGCAGTCAAGGGCTTCTTCAAGACATGGCAATCCAGCAATGGCTTCGCAGTCAAGACGCATATGAGGAAAGATGCGCCCCTGATCATAAAGAACACATGAATGATAACTGTGCTGGTGATAGCTCCAGAACCGATCCGATGAAATCCTTGGCTTGGAATAGGGGTTCTTGGCGCTATCAAAGAAAGTGTTGTGCGCAATGAAGCCATTTGCATTGAAGGACCCTGGTGAAGTGGCAGTACCTGGAAACCTGGGCAGTCTTGGCTTTGGCTTCTGGACCTGTGGCCTGTGTGCGACGTGATAGTCAAATTGCGGACCAGCAGCAGGAGGAGGAACCAGAATAGGCCATCTGACAGTGACCAGTTGACCATAGTTGTATGCTTGCTCAATAGTATGTGGCCTGGGAGGCGATACAGGAGCAGTGGCAGTGGCAGTGACTTCAGGCTGCAGATTGGCATCAGGTGCAGCATTGACTTCAGGTGCTATCACTTCAGGCACCTCATTGACTTCAGGCGCCACATTAGCTTCAGCCATGACAACGTCATTGGCTTCAGTGTTGGTGTTGGTGGCCGCCTCAATGTTGTTAACCTCCACTTGAGTAGCTGGAGGGTCAGACACGTTCTCCTCGAGAACAACTTGGTTGGTAGGGGGTGTAGCCACACGTGCTTCTTCTTCTCTTGGTTCTTCTTGGTCATCGGCTGATGCAGCCGGAATATCTTCAGCCACATTGGCTTCAGTCTCGGGGTTGTTCACAGTTGGAGAGGCTTCAAGAAAGACTTGGCGTGAAACGGATTGGCGCTCTTCTCCTTCTGGAACACTTGACAGAGTGACATGTGGCCTTGGTCCTTTGCGAAGCATGCAAAATGCTGGCGACGCTTGTGGAGATGGAGTTGGTTGGGCCACAAAGTCTTCATCTTCAATCACCGGAGTGGTGACTTGAGTTGTGGGAGTAATAGGTGTTTCTTCTTGATGGGGGAGTCTTATGGGTGATCAGCCCATGAGTCATTCTGAGCAGTTGGCGTCAATGGACGACCAATGCTGATGAGTTCGCTGTTCGTAAGAACAGGCGATGATACCACGTTGTGCTCAATCTGAGGAAGGACTTCATCATCTTCAACATTGTCATGATGACCAATGTCTTCAGCTGCGGTGGGGTCAACAGCTGGAATGTCTTCAGCTTCAGGAGCCTCTGTGGAAGCAGGCTCATGAACTATTATTCGACGTTCTTGTTGTGCAGATTCAGGACGAGCAACAGAAATCGGCTCGACTACAAGGGGCTCTGTGGGAGCAGCCCGATCTCTCTTCTTGGTCTTGCGCTTCTTGGTGGGTGGAGCATCATCAGTGGTGTTCTTGGTCTTGTGCTTTCTGGCCTTGGCTTCAGCTGCCCTTGTCTTCTGAAGCTCTGAAGCCACTGTGGGGACCTTAGGCTTCACGCCTGTCATACTGGCTGGGAAGACAATGCGAGGTTCGTCCCGCCTGGATGGTTCAGTTTGGTCCACAGATGGCTTCTTCTTCTGCTTGGCGGCCATCTTAGGGTCGATGCTAGGACGCCCAAGTGCCTTGTGCTTCTCAGCTTCATTGTAAGCTTGAACACACTTGGCAGCGACAATCTTCATGCGCTCACGAGAACCTTTGGCTTCATCACGTTTCTTGTGAAATGCTTCCTTGAGCTCATGCAGCATGACCTTGAAGTTCTGGACGTCTACCACGCTGAGGTTGGCCACATGCTTCTTGAACTGAGCCTTTTCATAATCGATCTTATGCTTCAGCTCAACAATTTTCTGAGCAAGAGCCAGCTCAGGAGTAATGGCTCCATGGAAGGAGACGCTTAGGCCAATTGGAAGTCGCAGATCGTCAAAGCTGAGATTGGGGGTGTCAAACCACTCATCAATGAAGTTGTTCAATACTTCCACGTCAAAGAGAGGCAAATCATTGAAGATTTCCACCTCTTGCTTGCTCTTTATTAGCTGCTCAAGAGCGTCACAGCAAGATCGTCGTCACTTGACAGATCAATGGCGTCATTCTCGTTCCTCAGAACAGCAGCAGGGGTCAGAGTTGGACCAGTGGAGTGCATAGGCTTCTTTTTCTTCTTCTCAGACTTGGAGATGCGTGAGAGATCTTCAGACTGCACACTTGGTGCAGGAGGAGCAGTGGCCAGAGGCTTCACTCGTGAAGCTGTTGGTGCAGGGGAAGGCTTCGAAGCTTTAGGTTTCTTCAGCTTCTTTGGCTTCGGTGGTGCAGGCGCTTCGTCAGAATCAGCGTCGTCTGCAGGCTCATCCACGGCTGTCCCTTGAACCATAATATGAGTGATGAGACCTTCTAGGTTGTAGAAGGGCCCAACAAGATTGGGTTCAGCTTCGCGTGTGCCATCGGCACGAGGAGCAGAGGGGCCTGGATTGAAGTCTAATCCCCGCGACTTCTTGTTTTCTTTGGCAGAGTTCTTGGCAAACTGGAAGTTGCGCTTGAACAAATTGTCGTCACGACACCATAGCAATGAAGATGGGTCGGCATCTGCAGGCTGTGGTCCACGGACCATGCAAGGGTAGAAGCCTTGTTCAATGGCTTCAGCTCTGGACCTGGGTGGAAGATTTTTGTACAAAATGTCTCCCCATGGTCGCTTGATGGCATTCTTCTCAGCATATTCCTGGGTCACGAACCTGTACTTGTACCATTGTTCTGCCCAATATCTTCGAATCCATTCGATTCGGGTTTTTCGCTGATTGTAGTCCTCCTCTGGATCTGTCTTGTACAGCTCATAGAGGTCAGGAGGCAAATCTCTTGAGGTGTTCCCACGGCGCTGTCTGCCACCCTTCCTTGCAGACTTCTCTGTTGCCATGAAGTTCAGACTGAATGGCTTCAACACTGTCAAAGGCTTCCGTCTGCTGGTTAGACAGGAACTGGCTTCGGGAGAGTTGATGTGATGCTGTAAGAATTCTGCAAATGAATGCAGACTATGAGAACCAAGGGATTCTCCCACGGACATGTACCTGTGACAGCATTAGAGATGCAAGGGAAGGGGAAGAGGTCATATGCATTCTCAGAAGATTTTGAAGATAAATCAGTTTAGAAGACATTGACCTCATAGCGCGAAGACATTCACTTATATGTTGAGAGTTGGTTCCAGATTTGTACGAATCCAAGAATAAGTACAAGTGAGGAATCTAACTATGTGTGAAGCATAAGTGAATATACTAGGCATTATATGAGATGCAGACAGGATAGATCCAAATTTGTGGAGGCAGAAACCACTTTTGGTAAGAAAGGATGAACCTATAGGATAAAAAAGACGGTAAAAAGAGGGTTTAAATTTACCACACGATGAACTGTTAGACGGAGTACAAGATGAGGCCGAGCAGTTCGATCTTCCGTGCCCTAACTTGGTGACGGAGGACACCTACGTTGGCGGCGGAGAAGATGATGTCCGCGGCCGGCGTGAAGACGACGTCGGAGAGGTCGGGGCAGCTAAGCGCGTCGTCGCCGGCGCGTCGAGAGCTAGCGATGGCGCTAGGGTTTGTTGAGGTGGAGAGGTGGAAGAAGGATTTTGACCGCGATTGGACGGGTATTTTTAGGGAAAGGGACGGCAGAACGCAATTACGCAGGTGCCCCTGGCGGTTCACATCTGAGGGACACGTTGCGAACATGCAACACATTGGGAGTTGTCCCACGTTCCCACGCCCGCCTGGACTGTCGGATGGTCGTTCCGGCTTCTCTGGGTTTCAGGTAATAAGAATTGAACATTTAAAACAGATTTAATGTTTGTCTCTGTATCTTCTGCTGACAAGGACGCAGAGAAGACATTCGACAGTTTCAACAGAGTGCATATGATTTGGATAGATAGAGTTTGAGGTAGGAAGCATAGAGAGGTTAGGGTCCGATCACATTCTGTTAGTTCAAAAGATTCAAACGAGAAGACATAGCTATAAGTGAATGCTGTAGAGGACAGAACACTAATATATGTATATATCAGAATGCAACCAAATCAACATAGTGAAGATAATCATGAAGACAAGTTGAAATTGAAGACAAACCAAATGCGAAGACATAGCAAATGTAACGCCATGAGAAAAACACTTCAAACAGAAGAATTTGGTGGTGGCGTTACCCACCGTATAGGAAGTATTAGACCCAGACACGGCGCACAATTATCGTGGCGTTCCGAAGTCAAATTCCGCGTTAATGTATTCACACTTAGAATGTAAGTCTTCATTGATTGAAGATATACTTTACTTCATATGTTGTACATCTAAGTCATCATCATGCATAAGTGTTAGGATGTGTGCCTGATCACAGGACATCATTTGCAAAACCTTTTCTCATCCAAGGGCTTTGTGAAGATATCTGCCAGTTGCTCTTCAGTGTTGACGTGTATGATATCAATATCTTCCTTCATGACATGATCTCTGAGAAACTGGTGACGAATTTCAATATGCTTTGTCTTCGAGTGCTGAACTGGGTTGTTGGCAATCTTGATGGCGCTTTCGTTGTCGCAGTAGAGTGGTACTTGTTTCAGATGGATGCCATAGTCCTTGAGTGTTTGCTTCATCCATAGAAGATGAGCGCAGCATGATCCAGCAGCAATGTATTCAGATTCAGCAGTGGAGAGTGATACACAGTTTTGCTTCTTTGAAGGCCAACAAACAAGTGATCGTCCCAGAAAGTGACATGTGCCTGATGTAGACTTGCGATCCACCTTGTCACCAGCATAATCAGCATCCGAGAATCCAACTAGATCAAACTCTGAGCCCTTTGGATACCATAATCCTAATGTTGGGGTGTAAGCCAAATATCGAAGAATTCGCTTCACAGCTAAGTGATGCGATTCCTTTGGTGCCGCTTGGAATCGAGCACACATGCAAACACTAAGCATAATATCTGGCCTAGATGCACATAAATAAAGTAAAGAACCAATCATGGAGCGGTATACCTTTTGATCGAACTCTTTACCATTGGCGTCAGGACCCAGATGACTCTTGGTTGGCATTGGCGTCGTGTAACCTTTGCAGTCTTGCATTCCAAACTTCTTCAGACAATCTTTGAGGTATTTCTCTTGAGATATGAAGATGCCATTTCTTTGCTGACGAATTTGAAGACCAAGGAAGAACTTCAGCTCACCCATCATGGACATCTGATATTGCTCTTGCATCATGTGTCCAAACTCACCACTGTACTTCTGGTTAGTGCAGCCGAAGATAATGTCATCCACATATATTAGGCACACAAACAATTCACCATCATATGCCTTCGTGAAGAGTGTGGGATCCAGGGAACCGGGTTTCAAGCCTTTGCTCTTCAGGAAGTCTTTGAGTGTGTCATACCAAGCGCGAGGGGCTTGTTTGAGGCCATACAGTGCCTTGTTTAGCTTGTACACCATATCAGGATGTTTTGGATCTTCAAAGCCATGAGGTTGTGCGACATACACTTCTTCTTCAATCTTGCCATTGAGAAATGCACTCTTCACATCCATTTGATACAGCAAGATGTTGTGATGGTTAGAATAGGCTAGCAGTATGCGAATAGCTTCAAGCCTAGCCACAGGAGCAAATGTTTCATCGAAGTCAATCCCTTCAATTTGAGTGTATCCTTGAGCAACGAGACGAGCTTTGTTTCTGACAACTTGACCATGCTCATCTTGTTTGTTGCGATATATCCATTTTGTGCCTATTATGTTGTGCTTGCGGGGGTCAG
Organism: Triticum aestivum; assembly: GCF_018294505.1. Lineage (NCBI taxonomy): Eukaryota > Viridiplantae > Streptophyta > Magnoliopsida > Poales > Poaceae > Triticum > Triticum aestivum. Next base: position 441,107,080 of record NC_057811.1, on the reverse strand, counting down.
GACGCTTGACAAGTTCCCAGACATTGTTCAGCTTGAACTGTTGAAGCTCTTCTTGCATAGCCTGAATCCATTCAGGTTCCATGAAGGCTTCAGCAACTTTCTTAGGTTCAGATATTAGACAAAAGAAAAGTGCCCACAGAAATTTGCTAGTTGTGTTACTCTTGAACGAGTGAGTGGACCAGGCGCATTGATGCTATCAATTATCTTCTCAATCTGTACTTCATTTGCAACACGAGGATGAACTGGACGAAGAGTTTGCTCTTGCTGATCATTGTCATCGTTGGGAGGATTGTCATCGGGCTGAGCATTGTCTTCAGGTTGATTAGGTGCAGAAATGATAAGTTCCTCTTCAGGCTGAGCTTCAGACGGTATGATTTCTCTAGTTCCCATTAGCTTGATGGATTCACTGGGTGGAACTTCATCTAGCACATTTGGCAGGTGCTCTCTTTGCGAGCCGTTAGTCTCATCGAACTGCACATCCACAGTTTCAACCACTTTATAGAGAAAGAGGTTGAAAACTCTGTAGGAGTGCGAGTCCTTTCCGTAACCGAGCATAAAACCTTCATGTGCTTTCGGTGCAAATTTTGAAGTGTGATGTGGATTCTTGATCCAGCACCTAGCACCAAATACTCTGAAGTAACTGACATTTGGCTTCTTACCAGTGAGGAGTTCATAGGATGTTTTCTTTAGAAGCTTGTGAAGATAAACACGGTTGATGACATGGCATGCAGTATCAATAGCTTCAGGCCAGAACTTTCTGGGTGTCTTGTATTCATCAAGCATCGTCCGAGCCATCTCAATGAGTGTTCTATTCTTGCGCTCCACGATGCCATTCTGTTGAGGGGTGTACGGAGCTGAGAACTCATGAGTGATGCCTAATGTATCCAAGTACAGATCGAGGCCAGTGTTTTCAAACTTTGTGCCGTTGTCACTCCTGATATGCTTGATCTTGATGCCATAGTTGTTCATGGCACGGTTGGCGAAGCATCTGAAGACATCCTGCACTTCAGTCTTGTAGAGAATTATGTGAACCCATGTATATCTTGAATAATCATCAACAATGACGAAGCCATAGAGACAAGCAATTGTAGTGAGAGTAGAGTAGTGAGTAGGGCCAAATAAGTCCATATGAAGCAGCTCGAAGGGTTGAGATGTCGTCATGATTGTCTTCAAGGGATGCTTGGCCCTAGTCATCTTTCCAGCTTCGCAGGCACCACACAAGTGATCCTTCTTGAACTTGACGCCCTCGATGCCTATGACATGCTTCTTCTTTGCGAGAGTGTGTAAGTTCCTCATGCTAGCATGCCCTAGCCTCTGATGCCAGAGCCAGCACTCTGAAGCTTTTGCAAGAAGGCATACGGCAAGTTGTGGCCCTGCTGAGAAATCTACCATGTATAGATCATCTTTCCGGTACCCTTCAAAGACTAGAGACTTGTCAGATTCCATAAGTACAAGGCAACGATATTTTCCAAATATCACAATCATGTTCAAGTCACAAAGCATTGAGACAGACATTAAGTTGAAACCAAGGGATTCAACAAGCATCACTTTATCCATGTGATGATCCTTTGAGATTGCAACTCTACCTAGACCCAATACCTTGCTTTTACCAGTGTCAGCAAATGTGATGTGACTCTTGTCAGATGGACGTAAGGTTGAGTCCATGAGAAGACTTCGATCACCAGTCATATGATTAGTGCATCCGCTGTCCATAATCCATTCTGAAGCATGAGGTGTCATACCCTACAGTACAGTTAGGGGGATAGGCTTCACCAAGAGTATTGTGAAGCATAAACATTTGACGGGCAAGAGGATTATCAAAGCTCATATCAAGATTAGGACTGATAGGATGATTGGCAAACGATCCAGGAACAAAATACATAGTGAGACCACTTGGGCATTTGATCTTGCTCCCTACAAGATGTTTTAGGTCCCCAGCAATAGCATCAGACGCCTTTGATTTCCGGCTGGAGACCTTTCCCTGCAAAAGAAAGTTAATTCTTCTTAACCACCCACATCTTCAGGGGTGGCTTAGAAGCAATGAGTCTAAGTGCAACATCTGAGAACTTAGGCTTTGGAGCCCTAGCAAATAGCCTTGCAGGAGATGAATGATACTCATAGGAATAAGCAGAAAAGTTCTTAGTCTTATGAACATAGCGGTTTGAAGAAACACGCTCATATTCATAAGTCTGAGTATGGTTTCCCTGCAAAACATTGGCGTTAGGGTGACTCAGGTGAGTCCTCTGTCTGTATGAAGCCTTTGGGCCATATGAAGCCTTTGGTATGGGATTTGTCTTCTTCCCAGGTGGTGTCATGATGACATTCACAGGAAGATTCTCAAGACAACTTTTGGGAACCCAGATCTTCTTCATAGGTGGCCCATTCCTGCAGTTAGTACCAATATACCTGGCAAACACTTCACCATTCTGATTCTTAAATAGTTTATAGTTTGCATCAAAGGATTCATCAATGATAATAGGGTTAGCACAGGTGAAGCCAGATAAGGTGGATGGATCCACTGAAGGTCCCTTTGCAGCAACCCATGTGGTTTTGGGGTACTGCTCAGGCTTCCAGTAGGAGCCATCAACATTCATTTTCCTCTCGAACCCAACACCCTCTTTCCTAGGGTTTCGGTTCAGAATCTGCTTTTTGAGGACATCCCACAGTATCTGATGCCCTTTGAGACTTTTGTACATCCCTGTTTCAAGCAATGTCTTCAACCTAGCATTTTCATCAGCAATAGTAGTGGTATCCTCAGCAGAGGGGTTAGTTACCACATCAGCAGTTGAAGATATTGCAACAGTAGCAGCAGTAGAACATTCAGCAACAGAAGTAGCGTTATCACGCTCAAGGCATTTTAGACATGGTGGTTCAAGTCCTGCCTGAGCGGAACTGATTTGTTGAGCGCGAACTGACTCATTCTCTTTTTGAAGATCTTCATGAGTCGCTCTCAAATCCTCAAGCTCTTGCTTCCTTTGAAGATAATCATAGGAGAGCTTTTCATGAGTTGTTGAGAGCATTTCATGATGACTTTTAGCAAGTGGTCCATAGCTTTCTGTTGTTCAGTTGCAATTTTAGCAAGTGTTTTGTAGCTGGGTTTGGATTCACAATCAGAGTCATCTTCACTAGATGTTTGAAAGTAAGCATCGCGTGATTTTACCTTGGCACCACGTGCCATGAAGCAGTAGGTGGGAGCAGAGTCGTCCTTATCATTAGCTTCAGCATTGGTGACGGAGCCATTGTCTTCAGTGTTGAAGATAGACTTGGCAACGTAGGTTATAGCTAGAGCCAGACTTGCAACGCCAGGGTTGGACTCCTCCTCAGACTCCACCTCCGCCTCCTCAGAAGCAGACTCCTCCTCTGAATCCATCTCCTTGCCGACAAAAGCACGAGCCTTGCCAGATGAGCTCTTCTTATGAGATGAAGACTTGGATGAGGACTTGGAAGAAGACTTTGAGGATTTCTTCTTCTTGTCATCAGAATCATATTCCTTGCTCTTCTTCTTCTTGTTGTTCTCATTGTCCCACTGTGGACACTCAGAGATGTAGTGTCCAGGTTTCTTGCACTTGTGACATGTTCTCTTCTTGTAGTCATGAGTGGAAGCTTCATCATTTCTTGAGCTGGATCGTGAAGACTTTCTGAAGCCCTTCTTCTTAGTGAACTTCTGGAACTTCTTCACAAGCATACCAAGTTCCTTTCCAATGTCTTCAGGATCATCAGAACTGCAGTCAAATTATTCTTCAGATGAGGAAACAAATTTTGCCTTCAAAGCACGAGTTCGTCCGTAGTTGGGACCATAGATATCTCTTTTCTCAGATAGCTAGAACTCATGTGTGTTGAGCCTCTCAAGTATATCAGACAGATCGAGTGTCTTGAAGTCAGGGCGTTCTTGTATCATGAGGGTAAGGGTGTCGAACGAGCTGTCAAGTGATCTCAGTAGTGTCTTGACGATTTCACGCTTGGTAATCTCAGTGGCGCCGAGATCACGAAGCTCATTTGTGATGTCATTGAGGCGATCAAACGTGAGCTGGACATTCTCATTGTTCTTTCTCTTGAAGCGGTTGAAGAGGTTGCGAAGAACACTGATCCTTTGATCTCTCTGGGTTGAGATGCCTTCGTTGACCTTGGAGAGCCAGTCCCAGACTAGCTTCGACGTTTCCAGAGCACTCACACGGCCATACTGTCCTTTGGTCAGATGACCACAGATGATGTTCTTGGCAGTAGAATCCAGTTGAATGAACTTCTTGACATCAGCAGGGGTGACACCTTCACCAGTCCTGGGAACGCCATTCTTGACGACATACCAGAGGTCGACATCAATGGCTTCAAGATGCATGCGCATCTTATTCTTCCAGTAGGGATATTCAGTTCCATCGAAGACGGGGCAAGCAGCGGAGACTTTGATTATCCCTGCAGTCGACATAGCTAAAACTCCAGGTGGTTAAACCGAATCACACAGAACAAGGGAGTACCTTGCTCCGATACCAATTGAAAGTGCTAGTTATCGACTAGAGGGGGGGTGAATAGGCGATTTTTTTGAAAGTCTTCAAAACATGAGAGTTTCGAAGACAAACAATAGAAATGAACCTATTGATATGCAGCGGAAGGTAGACTACACTAGGCAAGCCATGATCAAGTATTCAATGAAGTGAAAGTGCGAAGACTAATAGCAGCTAGGTAGTACAGATCAGGATGGAAGATGGTATGAAGCCAAACAACGATAGAAGTCACACAGTGAAGACAAATAGGTAAATCAAACAAGCAATGACTTCACGAAGACAAACTGTAAGTAAAGAGAGGGAGAGGATAGAACCAGTCACTTGTTGAGGACACAGGATTTGTTGGACCAGTTCCAGTTGCTGTGACAACTGTACGTCTGGTTAGGGAGGCTGAGATTTAACTCAGAAGACCGCATCTTCACCTTATTCCCCTTGAGCTAAGGACACCCAGTCCTCGCCCAATTACTCTAGTAAGTCTTCAAGGTAGACTTCCAAACCTTCACAGACTTCGTTCACCGGCGATCCACAATGACTCGTGGATGCTCAAAACGCGATGCCTAACCGGCTGGAGGATTCACAGTCCTCAAGTGTAACAAGTCTTCAGGTCACGCAAACAGAAAGACTTCAGTGATGCCTAACACTCTTTGGCTCTGGGTGTTTGGGCTTTGTCCTCGCAAGGATTTCTCTCTCTCGAAAGCTTCGGAGGTGGGTTGCTCTCAAACGACAAAAGTCGTGCACTAACTCTGAGCAGCCACCAATTTATGGTGTAGGGGGTGGGCTATTTATAGCCACTAGGCAACCCGACCTGATTTGTCCGAAATGACCCTGGGTCACTAAGGAACTGACACGTGTTCCAATGGTCAGATTTCAAACACACGCGGCAACTTTACTTGGGCTACAAGTAAAGCTGACTCATCCAGCTCTGGATAAGATTTGCTCTCATTGTCTTCGCTCGAAGACATAGGATTTTGGTTGAGCATCACTTCAGTCACTCTGACTTTGTTCACTGGGACCCCACTTAACAGTACGGTGGTTTCTACGACTCAACAAAGAAGAAAAGGAAACAACGAAACAACTAGGTCTTCGCGCTCCATAGTCTTCACGCAATGCCTTCTCTTGTCATAGTCTTCAATGTAAATATCTTCACATACCACCATCGTCTTTAATGTCTTCATACATTTTTAGGGGTCATCTCCGGTAGGTAAACCAAATCAATGAGGGACTACTACCTGTGTTATCCTGCAATTCTCACAAACACATTAGTCCCTCAACCAGGTTTGTCGTCAATACTCCAAAACCAACTAGGGGTGGCACTAGATGCACTTACAGTTTGAAAATGATAGCAGGATCCACTATATAAAAACTTTACGGTGAATTGTACATAGCATCCAAGAGAACACCACAAAGCCGACCCACTATAGACAACGGTCGCAGCCCGAGCTGACCGTCACGACCTCGTAGAAATTAGGGAAGTTATTGGGGCACCAACTACGACCCACCACTAGTGCAGAACCGGGCTTTAGCACCGGTTCGTAAGGCCCTTTAGTGCCGGTTCTACAACCGGCACTAAAGGGTAGGGACTAAAGCCCCCTCCCCCCTTTAGTACCGGTTCAACACGAACCTCCACTAAAGGGCCACCAAGTGGCACGAGCCAGTACCGGGGTGGGGAGGAAGGTTATACATACATAGAGTCACATGCCAGGTGCTATGGATGCTGCTCTGCTCCCCAGAAGGATTAATGCCATCTGCGCTTAGACCAAACCATACGTTCCTTGTGTCACCTGCAAAGTCCTGCCTGTACTTTCTCTCGATTTTTCTCCACTGCGACCCATCAGCGGGTACTCTCAACTTCCTGTCTTTCTTACGGTCTTCTATGTGCCATCGCATCAACTTGACATGCTCTTTGTTTTGGAACAAACGTTTCAACCGTGGTATTATAGGAGCATACCACATCACCTTGGCAGGAATCTTCTTCCTGGGGCGCTCGCCCTCGACATCACTAGGGTCATCGCGGCTGATCTTATAGCGCAATGCACCTCATACCGGGCACGCGTTCAAATCCTCGTACTCACCGCGGTAGAGGATATAGTCATTAGGGCATGCATGTATCTTCTGCACCTCTAACCCTAGAGGGCAGACAACCTTCTTTGCTTTGTACGTACTCTCGGGCAATTCGTTGTCCTTTGGAGGCATCTTCTTTAACATTATCAGCAACTTTCCAAATCCCTTGTCAGATACACCATTCTCTGCTTTTCATTGCGGCAATTCCAGTGTGGTGCCAGCTTTTTCTTGTCAGCTTCGCAATCCAGGTACAACAATTTCTTGTGATCCTCTAACATGCGCTGCAACTTCTTCTTCTCCTTTTCACTTGCGCAGTTTCTCTTTGCGTCGGCAATGGCCCGACCTAGATCATCAGCGGGCTCATCTGATGCCTCTTCTTCAGCTTCTTCCCGCATTGCCGGCTCAGCTTCTTCCCCCATTGTTGTACCATCGTATTCAGGGAACCCATGGCCAGAATAGCTGTCGTCGTCCTCTTCTTCTTCGTTGTCTTCCATCATAACCCCTATTTCTCCGTGCTTGGTCCAAACATTATAGTGGGGCATGAAATCGGACTCAAACGGGTACCAGTGAATGGTTTTTGACTTAGAGTAATTCCGATCATTCTTACAGCCAGCACATGGACAAGATATAAAACCATCCGCACGCTTGTTCGCCTCAGCCGCAAGCAGAAAAGTTTGCACGCCATTAATGAACTGGGGAGAGCATCGGTCATCGTACATCCATTGCCGGCTCATCTTCATTACACATCACCAAATAGACCAAATTAATACAAGTTCATACAACACTTGTTCTCACAAAACAAACATACAAATAACTATCTAGCTAAAGCATTTAAATACAATAACAAATGCGATCAAGATCGCAACTAAGGTAACAATTGATCCAACAGCATAATGATACCAAGCCTCACTATCAATGGCATATTTTCTAATCTCTCTAATCTTCAAGCGCATTTTCTCCATCTTGATCTTGTGATCATCGACGACATCGGCAACATGCAACTCCAATTTCATCTTCTCCCCCTCAATTATTTTCAATTTTTCTTTCAAATACTCGTTTTCTCTTTCAACTAAATTTAACCTCTCGACAATAGGGTCGGTTGGAATTTCCGGTTCACATACCTCCTAGATAAAAATATCTATGTCAACTTGATGGGCATAATTTGTCATAAACATGAAATGCAACAAATAGTTATAAAAGAGAATATACCACATCCGAATCATAACCCAGACGAGGGCCGATGGGGACGGATATCAAAACCATGGCACTATGTATAACAAACAACGTACGGGTAGGATAATTATACAAGTAACTATATATCTAAATCACACAAACATGATTTTTTTTATATAAAACAAGATAAGAACAAGAGGCTCACCACAAGGTGGTGCCGGCGATGGGACGGTGCGGGCGATCGACGGTGGTTAGGACGGAGATGGGAAGGCACTAAGTAAACCACACCTACATATACAAACTAAGAGTTATTTTGACCTCAATTGCATATAAATCAAATACAACCACATATAATTCCTCCCAAAATAAAACTCACAAATCACTATACTTATAGAGCATTGCAAGAGCTAATCTAGCAATGAGAGATGAAAGGACAAAGTTGCTAAGCTTTGTGATCATTTGGATGGATGGGATGCCTTCAAATCTTGGACAAATTTTGGCAAAAATGGAGGTGAGCTCAAGTAAGAGGGGAAGAAAACAGAGAGGAGGAAAAAACAGAGCGCTTCAGCTCGGGCTGGACGAAGCACTATATATAGGATGACCTTTAGTACCGGTTGGTTAGACGAACCGAGACTAAAGGTGCATCTCTAGTCCTGGTTCATGGCATGAACCGGTACTAAAGGTGCTGGTGGGGCCCTAGCCTGACACAAGCCTGCCACCACCTCATTAGTACCAGTTCGTGGCACGAACCGGTACTAAAGGTTCGCCACGAACCGGTACTAATGAGCGCCGCCCACCTAGCCATTGGAACCGGCACTAATGGTCACATTAGTGCCAGTTCAGTTACAAACCGGGACTAATGTGCTTCACATTAGGCCCTTTTTCTACTAGTGCACAACTTCCCAAAAGTAGCTCCAACGGAACTAAGCGGTGACAAATGAGAAGTAGATATGGCTAAAATCCTTGTTGACATCACACAGAGGGCACCATGCATCTCTGGGACCATTGCACTTCAGGACTTGGTCACCAAAAGGTGGAGAGACTTGTCGAGAACTTGGCCAAAGTTCAAGCTATCGCAAAGCCGAGTACGGTGTCGCGCTAGGAGCAAATAGTTCAATTTCTCGAAGGAGAGGGCCTCCCAGTCAACCATTTCGGAAGACTCAAAGGCTCAATGGATGGGATACTCCCCGGGTCTTCGACTCGCGACCGTAATGGTTGGCTGGTCAAGAATGGAGAAGATCGTCGAGTACCTCTCTCCTAGAGGTGCCTGACCAATCCATAGATCCATCCAAAAGAGTGTCGAAACACCAGACCCAACACGCCCATGAAGATGTACCCAAGACCGATGAGAGAAAATAGTTTCCTGGAATTGGGAACGCCCCCCTCTCAGGCACAAAGCAAATGTGCTTACCCTGAACATATTTGCTTTAATCGGGTCGAGCAACAAGCTCCTATCGCCATTGGCAATCTTTCAAATACATTTGGTAAGAGGGTAAAGGATCATGCTTTTTGTCAATGTGATCCCAAGACCCCCTTGTTGGGCAATAAGCCGTGGCGAGCCCGGGACGCGGTGTGCGCGTGCGTGCTTGCAATGGCCGCGTCGGGTTCGGTCCGCGGCAGGGGCTCGGGTGCGTGCGTGCGCGACCGAGCGTAGGTGTGTGTGTGTGCGTGAGCTCGCGTGTGTGTGCGCGGGGCCACGCGGTTCTGTTAGCGAGCAATGGGGAGGAGTAGACCGCGTCGGGCACGCGGGGTGGCCATGGCGATCGCGTTCGGGCGCGATGCGCGGGCGCGGCCAGAGCGCGCGGGACGTGGGGGAGTGGGGGGGTGAGTAGGTGCGAGGCGTGGCCTTGCAGGCCGGTGCTCGCGGGTATAAAACCCTGGATCCTCCCTGTAACTTGTTGACACAGTCGAGTTCGTGCTCGAGGAAAGAAAAAGGCATTCGTGCGCCGGCAAAATCCCTGTGTCCACTGTCTTCTCTGATCCCCTTCTTCCTTCTTCTTCTGTCGTTTGAGCACAGAGAGAGAGCGAGGTTGAGCTAGGGCTAGGGTTTAGGAGGAGCTACGCCAACATTTGGTATCAGAGCGTCGGGTTCGGGGGAGCTCGCCGGAGTCCATGGCGCTAGTTCCACACGGCAGCGGCGGCGCGGGCGGATCGGTGTCCATGAACACGCCGATGCTCTCGCCGGAGAACTACACCGTGTGGGCAATCAAGGCGCAGGCAATCCTTGATGCCCACACGCTGTGGGAAGCGGTGGCGCCGGCGAACGACGCGGCGGTCAACGGGAAGAAGTGCAAGACGGCGAGGGCTATGATCCTGGCGGGGCTGCCGGAGGATGTCTTGCTGCAGGTGGCGGCAAAGCTCACGGCGAAGGAGGTATGGGACTCCCTCAAAGTGCGTTTCGTCGGCGTTGAACGGGTGCGCGCGGCGAGGAGGGCGACGTTGCGCGGCGAGCTGGACCGGCTGAAGATGGAAGACGGCGAGTCCCTGGACGTCTACGCCGGTAGGTTGGCGGGGATGACGGCGAGGTTCGCGAGCCTGGGGGAGACGCTGAGCGACACTGAGCTGGTGAAAAAGCTCATGGACACGGTGCCGGACCGTCTCTTCCCTGTCGTCGCCGGGATTGAGCAGTTCTGCGTGCTGGAGGAACTCACGTACGACGAGGTGCTCGGGCGGCTGCGCGCATTCGACGAGCGCGTGCGTCACCGCGGGCAAAGCAGCGGCCAGCGCTCGGACGGCCAGCTTCTGTACACTGCAGCGCAGTGGCGGGCGCGGGAGCGGCGCCAAGGTGGAGCTCGGGACGACGACGACGCGCGCAGCGTGGCGACGCGGGACGGCGGCAACAGACGTGGCCGCTGCTACAAGTGCGGCGAGCGCGGCCACTTCAAGCGCGATTGCCCGGAGCTGCGGAAGGCGCCGGCGGCGGAGCGGGCACAGGTGGCGGACGTCAACGTCGAGGACAACGGTCTCCTCTAGGCCACGGCTTAGGGGGAGAGGGTTGGGCAATAAGCCGTGGCGAGCCCGGGGCGCGGTGTGCGCGTGCGTGCTTGCAATGGCCGCGTCGGGTTCGGTCCGCGACAGGGGCTCGGGTGCGTGCGTGCACGACCGAGCGTAGGTGTGTGTGTGTGTGTGTGTGTGTGTGTGCGTGTGCTCGCATGTGTGTGCGCGGGGCCACGCGGTTCTATTAGCGAGCAATGGGAAGGAGTAGACCGCGTCGGGCGCGCGGGGTGGCCGTGGCGATCGCGTTCGGGCGCGATGCACGGGCGCGGCCAGAGCGCGCGGGACGTGGGGGAGTGGGGGAGCGAGTAGGTGCGAGGCGTGGCCTTCCAGGCCGGTGCTCGCGGGTATAAAACCCTGGATCCTCCCTGTAACTTGTTGACACAGTCGAGTTCTTGCTCGTGGAAAGAAAAAGGCGTTCGTGCGCCGGCAAAATCCCTGTGTCCACTGTCTTCTCTGATCCCCTTCTTCCTTCTTCTGTCGTTTGAGCGCAGAGAGAGAGCGAGGTAGAGCTAGGGCTAGGGTTTAGGAGGAGCTGCACCAACACCCCTTGTTCGTGGGTTTGCAAATGTCTGCCCACTTAGCTAAAACAACCTTGATATATCCTGTGATGGAATTCGCCCATCCAGACCCAAGTCCTAGATTTGGCATGGACACTCGCATTTTCCTAGATAAATTACAAGATTTTGGTTATATTCTGTGAGTGATATGGCACACTCATTAACTATGAGGTGTATATGGTGACTTCATCAATCTTAAGATTTGCCGGCTCACTGTCTCGAACGTGCTCATATGTGAGTGCATGTGTGCTTTCATATGAGTGCGTGCGTGTATGAAAACAACTAGTATTGTTCTAAAAAATAGTCGGGTGCGAGAAAGGCCAATTATATTTCATGAAATGATCTTTCTTAATCACCAAGCCACCCGCTTGTAATTGCAATCAATGAAAAAGCCACCAAGCGCACCTTGTTTCCACAAATGCCTCATCGCTAGCGAGGAGTTAATTGCAAAAACTAGCACATTGAGAGACATCTTTGCAAAAAAAAACATGAGTCTATAGTTTTGGGGCAAGAGCCGCCAATTCTCAGCCTTTTTTTTCAGAAAACACTAGTTGGCGCTTTTGACCATTTTGATAACGGTTATGACAGGTGGGTCTCACTTTTTCCGACATGGCGTAACATGGGGTTTGGTCTAATATTGCATACTAGTACCTGGAATTTTACATAGGCACCACTCAATCATAAAGCATAAACACAATTAGCTTCCACGTGCACAAAACCTGCAACACGTCGCCTTGTCGCCGGCTTGGGGTGGCGGATGGACCTCACCGGCGTCGAGGTCGAGCATCTCCTCTTCTCTCTGGTTGACCACGCAGGGGAGAGTGTTAGGACGTCTGCCGGTGAACTCGAGGACGATGACAGCGGTTCTGGGGCGCCAGCGGGTGCGCCTTGGCACGGCTGGCGGTGCGGCATGCGCGATAACTAGCGGGGCACAGCTACAACGAGAATGGCATGTGCTGATGCTCTAGGTCGCCATGGGGTACGATGTGTCGCGGCCCACGCTAGGAAGGGGTGTCGGCGATGCTCGATGCAGCGTCGGAGGCCATCGAGATCAGCGAGCATGTCGTGTCCGTCGTTCGGGTGGTTCCACGGGCAGGGCATCCACACGGGCACGAGCACGGCGTCCATGGGCATGAGCAGGGGTCCACGAGCTGCGGGGACGAGCAGGCCATCCGCCCGAGAGAGAGAGAGAGAGAGAGAGAGAGAGAGAGAGAGAGAGAGAGAGAGAGCGAGCTCCGGCCACTGCAAGGAGATGGCAGGAGGAGGGGAGGGCGGTGGTGTGTAGGAATGCCCGATCCTAGCCTAGATCGAGCAAGGGAGGGATATTTTTTAGGGAGGAGAGGAGTTTTTGGCAAAGAAAAAAACCCGCCTAATATCGTCTATGGCGAACCGTTACGCCACGTCAGCAAATGGGCCGAAGCCACCAATAACCAATGTTTTTTGCAAAAGATTAAGCTGAAAATTAATGGTTTTTGTCTCAAAAATCTGTAAACCCATCTATAAACGTAGTCCACAATTTGATGGTTTTCTGCAATTACGTACAGAGGCCAGAGAGAAGGCACAACGTCTCCCACATTCAGAGGCATATCGATGCAAAAAAAACATTCAGAGGCATATTTACGACAGGCACCCCTGGCCCGCCCCTCTCCCGCGCTCTGATGAGGCATCTCTATCTTCTCACCCTCCTCCTCTTCCCCCCTCTAACGAAGACAAGATCCGACTGATCAGTGCCGTGAGTCCACGGAAAAATATCAGCGCGCGAGGTGCTGGCTTCCCTTTTGTGCACAGACGTGGCATGAGAGGGGCGTCCACCTGATGCATCCTAATGGAGAGCGTACGATCGGATGGATCGACGTCCGGCGCCCTGCTGCCATGCCACCTAATGCCTAGCTAGCTAGCTAGTGCGCCATGGTGCGCTCCTGTTAGGATCCACAATCCCCCGCATCCGTCCATCCATCCATCGAATCGAACTATCTCCTCCCCACAGAAAACACTCCTCCGGTCCAATCGCCGCAGCTTGATCAGTTCGATCCATCCAACGCATGCATCCCTGGAAAGCTACGCGGCTCGGCTTCATGCACGGTCGTACCCGGACGATGGCCTCCGGTTTGGTGGTACGGAACAGACCAGTGAGGCATGGACGAGAGTGGTGGTAAGGGAGGCAAAATTTCGTGTTTTGACCCTTTTGTTAAACAAAATCGAGATCTGACCTCAGTTTGAAAGTTTTTCGAGATTTGACCCTTTCCCCTACCGCCACGAGGCACGGTGGTAGGATCATATAGCCTACCGCCGAGACCTGCGGCGGTAGCAAACTTGTCCACGTCAGCAACGATAACGGCCTTCGGCCCCCTCCGTCACACCCTACCGCCGCTCCACCCGGCGGTAGGATGTCTGAACCTACCGCCGGAGTCTCTGGCGGTAGGGTGTGGGCATATATAAACCGCGCGCCGGCCTCCCCCACCCCCTTCTCCCCCCCCCCCACCCAGCCGCCCCCCACCACGAAGAACAGAGCAGTTGCTCAAACTCGCCCTCTCTCATCCCCTCCACTCCCCCCTCCGATCTTCTTCGTTTCTTGACGGATTTTGCGGATCGAGATGGCCCCGAAGAAAGAAAAGTAAGCTCTTTCAATCCCTCCAATAAGTTTTAATCAAACACCTTTCGATTCGTCGCATTATTCGATTCAAATCACTCTTATTTGAAAAAAAATTAACCCTAGGATTGATTTAGGTTGATTCTAGATGTTATATTGTGTTAGATATGAACTATATTGAATAGTTGGTATGGTTGTGTTAAGATGAACCCTAGTTCATAATTGATTTGAATGGGTTTTTTTTATATGATGGATGATGCATTTTCCTATGCTATGATGCAAGTATTGGATGTAGTGTATGATGAATATTGGAGATGAATATTTGATATATTTGTTATATGTAGTGTATGATTATTCAAAGATTGAACTCATAGGTTCTGCTGGATGTGATTAATTTTTGTTGTGCATCGATATATTTCGTAGTTAATGTTGAACCCTAGTTCATGTTGAAAAATCTTTTGATATGCTTATGCAATTCTTTTAGGAGGCCACCTCTTGCGGACGACATCGGCACGAAGTACACAATGCTTGACCCTAGGTTCGACAAGCGTCACCGTGCCCGTTTCATTGAGAATGGAGTGGTAATTACCATTTTAAACCAAATCTTTCAAATTGATAATAACAAGTTGCTAACTATTATGTCCATGCTAATTATGCTTTGGTTATTGATTTTCACAGATGTTGCCGCCACTACGGATGAGGGCTCACAAGACGACGGTTAAGATGGAGTACGACGATCGGTACGCATCGTTCTTCAGGAGAGCCCGACTATTGGGTTTCATCCTGCAGTTCAAGCGTAAGCCGCCGACGCTCGTTCACTCAGCTCTCACGGCTTTGATCGACCGGTGGCGGCCAGAGACGCACAGCTTTCATCTTCCATGTGGGGAGATGACCGTGACCCTCGAGGATTGGGCGATGATTACGGCACTACCGCTCGAGGGTCGTGCTCTCACAGGAAGAGTGGAGAGGGCGAACTGGCACGAGAGGGTTGTCAGCCTGAACGGCGACTGCCCCCCCCCCCAGCTAAGAGCAACCGGACTTCCGGCATACCGCTGTCATGGCTCCTCGAGCACCGGAGCAAGTGCCCGGAAGATGCCGAGCCCCGGGTGGTGGAGCAGTACGCCAGGGCCTACCTGTGGTACATTCTCACGGAGGTAGTTTCCGGACTTCTCCGGGAACTCTGCCCTATGGATGTATCTCGACTTCCTAAAGGACTGGGATGTGGGGTACAACTGGGGGGCCGCCGGACTCGCCTACCTATACCGTTCGGTAAGTGAATATCACTTTCTTTCAAATATCAGACGTGTGCTGCTTTACATTTTGACATCTTATCATCTGAACATGGTTTGTAGCTTGACGACGCGACCCAGAGAGCGGAAGTCACGTCCAGTATGTGTGGATGTGTATGGGGCCTCTCCATTTGGATGTCGGGGCGAATCCCGGTGGGCCGTCCGGAGAAGCTGCGCTCGCGTGCATGGACGGACTATGGCCAAGATGATGAAGATGATCGGAACCCGACCGTCGCATACGCTTGGGACGTGGTGCGTGTCTACACGGGCGAATCGAAGGCCTTGTACAAGGTCTTTAGCAATGAGCTTGATGCTCTCACGCCTTTCTAGGTATAAGAACAACATTTTCACTTGAGCTTACCATTGTTTCGATAACACTTTCACTTGAGCCTAACATTGTTTGGTTATAGGTTACTTGGCGGCCGTATAGTGATGATCGAGAGTGGGGGTTCGAGCTGAACAGCATGTGCAAGCAGGACCGGCTTCTCTTCCAGTGCATCATGCCCATGATTTGTGTCTATGCCGTGGAGTACCACTTGCCACAGCGCATTGCCGCACAATTTGGTAAGGCGCAACACACACCACCAGCCGGCCATGATACCGGTGGCTATGACCTACACCTGTGAGTACCACAAGCCGTCCTCATCGATTCTAAGTTCTTGTTTTGATGCTTTACATTCATAAAAGAAGGGTGTTTTACATTCTTTCTTATGCATTGCAGGATGAGCAGGCAGAAGAATCAATCAATCACGGATTGGGAAGCCGAACATGCGAGATACGTGAAGGAATGGAACGAGTGGAAAGGACGCAAAGACACGGAGAGGAGAGTGATTGACTGGGACGAGTACGAGGATCACATGCTGTGGTACGATGATGGCATCAAGGATCGTCTGCGTCTGAGGCCCCAGTGGACGACAGCAGATGCCGAAGACCTGTTCGATGACGCCTCAGAGAATGAAGCCTACAACAAGAGCATCAGACAGCTTCAAGGCGGGTTTAGGGAGTACGGACCCCTCATGAACAGAGTGGTATGTTGTTTTTACCTCTTTTGAACCGACGGTTGGATGAAATCATCTTTTCGTGCTATTGACTCATTTTATTACTTTGCAGTCTACGGAGCTGAACAAAAGCATTTTTCATGCCTCTGATGCGCTTAGTGCTGTCCCTGGGACTCGAGCTAGTGAGAACAAGTTGAGGGAAACGGTGAAGGTAATACGGAGTTCATTTTCGTTATCATTGAAGGGAAACGGTGAGGATGTTTTTCCTCCTACACCGATGCGTAGCCTCGCTTCATCGAGCCATGTGGCCTCGTCGTCTAGGGCGGTTCAAGATGACGAGGAGGAGAGCGACGACGATGATGATGCAGAGGAAGATGAAGAAGAGGGCGCAGAAGAAGAACATGGTGAGGAAGAGGAAGAGGACGATGAGGAGGAGGAGGAGTACGATGATGACGATGGACCTCCAGCAACTCAGCCAACCCAGCGTGAGAAGAGGAATGTGCCGAAGAAGGATTGGAAGAGTCCATCCCCGTTTCAGAAAGCACGTCCTACGGCCCGCAAGAAGACGGCGGCCGAGAAGCGATCCAAGGATAACGAGGACCGAAAGTCGAAGAGGGGAAGGAAGGACTGAAGTTGCTGCCGTGTCGTTGAACTAAAAACTTGCATATTTGCTTCGTGAACCATATGAATTTGCTCGTGAAACTGTTTCGTTAATTTGCTATGTATAACTTATTTGCTATGTATCGAACCTACCTTATTTATAGATTTGTGGTGTGTGCATCATATATCATAGATTGTGTGCTTCATATGTCATACATATGTTGTATAAATGTTCTCTGCCAAAAATTGAAGACAAAAGAAGTTAGAAGGTGCAAAAAATGCACACTGGGCCACCCTACCGCCACACACGAAGGCGGTAGGTCTGTACATCCTACCGCCATCAGACCCTGCGGTAGGGTGCCTCCCCCACGCCCCCCTTCTGTGACCAAAAAATCGAGCAACGCAGCGGTAGGGTTGCACACCCTACCGCCGAGGTCCTAGGCGGTAGGATCCTACCGCCAAGCGCCTGGCAGTAGGGTGTGCAACCCTACCACTGCGCTGCTCGATTTTTTGGTCACAGAAGGGGGGCGTGGGGGAAGGCATCCTACCGCCGGGTCTGATGGCGGTAGGGTGTGGTCTCATACCGCCGCGCCCTATGGGGGTAGGGTTTGGGCATTTATAAACCCAACCGCCCGCCCACCCCACCCCGACCCCTAATCCCCACCCACCCAGCCGCCTTCTTCTTCCTCTCGCCCATTTTCTCATCTCCTCCACTTCCCCACTCCGATCTTCTTCGTTGATTCAAGGATTTTGCGGATCGAGATGACTACGGAAAAAGGAAGGTAAGCTCCTCCAATCCCCCAATTAGTTTGAGTCAAATCAATCCGCTTTCTTATAGCCATATGAGGAACCCTCTCTAGTTGATATGATGAACCCTAGAACCTAGATGGTTGCAATGTGATGAACCTAGTTGATGAACCCTAGGTTTAGTCTTTCTTATAGCCATACGAGGAACCCTCTCTAGTTGATATGATGAACCCTAGAACCTAGATGAACCCTAGAACCTAGATGAACCCTAGGTTTAGTCTTTCTTATAGCCATACGAGGAACCCTCTCTAGGTTATATGATGAACCCTAGAACCTAGATGAACCCTAGGTTTAGTCTTTCTTATAGCCATATGTGATGATTTATTGTGTGAATATTGTAGATATTTGTTTTGCTATATATCTCCATTGATTTAGGTGGAATCTACCTATATCTGATGAATGCTTGCATTAGAACAAATATTGATGTTTAATTAACTTTATCCAATCAATGCTTATATAAGGAAAATGGCGCCGCCACCACCACTTGATGAGGATGATGACTATGAAGACCCACTTGAGGAAGCCATATGTGCTCAAAGAGTGAGGCTGAGCGATCGGGAGGTGTGCAACCTATGGGACAACTTTCTGCCACGTGCTGACTTGGTCGGGGTGCCATTCGTGACCCGTCTGACAAGTACCATGATCGATCGACATGTCATGGTATGTTATTTAGAATCCAAGGAACTGTTAATAGTTTAGATAATCCATACTTATTAATTGATATGTTTTTCTTATTCAGAAATTGCCAAAGAGCCTATCTGAGAGTTGTGGCATCGAGGCTGATGAAGAAGGCTATGCTGGAATACGCCTTACCGCAAGGGGGCCCGTCACTACTTGTGCGTACGGCGTGGACACGGACGGTCGCACACACTTAAGCTCGGTTGGGTGGAAGAGCTTCCCCGTTGACAAGAATCTTCATGTTGGACAGGCCATCCTAATTACTTTCAGGAACACCAACCGTCAAGGCTTGAAGATGATGATCGTCATCGATATCATCTAAACTATATATGCGTGTGGCTGCTGATGATCGTCATGTTTGATTGCTACCTATGGATGAAACCTTTTATGTGGTCGATGACCGTTGAACTTGTTAAACTTCTTATGTTGGCTTCGTGAAACTATTTGGATGTGATCAAACTATGTTATTTGGTACTTGTTTCTTAGTCCGTAATGGCAAAATTAATTGGATGTGATCAAACTACGTTATGTGATCAAACTATTTGGATGTGATCAAACTTCTTATGTCTATGAAATTGTGCTTATTGTTTCTTATATCTATGGCAATAAAATTGAAGACAAAATCAAAGCAGTTAACTTCATGCCACTATGGTAACCTACCGCCAGGGCTCTCGGCGGTAGGTTTGTGCTGACTACCACCGTGGACTATGGCGGTAGGTCCGTAAGCAGCCGTTAACGGCTTAACGGTCGTCAGCCACACCTACCGCCAGAACCTGCGGCGGTAGATTGTGCAACCCTACCGCCTGAAGGTCTGGCGGTAGCAAAAAGGTCAGATCTCTAAAAACTTTCAAACGTGATCTAAGTAATATGGATATGGCATATACTTGATCACTTAGCTAGGATCCATCCAGTTGAAACTAATATGCGTTTTCTTTCATAAATGATATAATAACTCATCATCGTCATCATCATCATATTAATATAAAAACTCTTGCATCATGTCATCACCAACAACAGTATATACTAGCTAGCAAAGATATCATCGAGTTCAACATGGTCATGATATTATAAGCGTTCATAACACCATAAAAGCAAATCACTCTTTGAGATTAAGTTCAGGACGAAGAACACGGACACGCATGAGAGGACAACAAGTACTAAGAGCATGATAACTAGCTAAATCACTCCTGCTGCTCTCTCTCAGGTAAAATAGCATAGAACATGTATAGCTCTCCTGATTCATCATATTGGAGCATGCAGATGAACCTGTCTCCTAATCGTGGGCTACGCTTCTGATTGCTGCCCCCTAGTACTTCTCTGCGATCGTTAACAATTTTGCTCCAATCTTTCACTATTAAGCATTCATTGCTTTCAGAAATCCTGAATGCACTCATGTGCACTGTAGGATATCTTGGTCGTAAGCTAACAATTGACATGCGACCTTTAGTCTCGATCCACGGAGGGACAACTGTCATCGGAAGTCCCTGTTGAAGAACATCGTATAGTAATTAATATACTTAGCAATGAAAGTTTAGCTTGAAAAATAATGTATGCAAAAGATGCACTGAGGACTAATAGTAAAAATCTTACCATCTTTCCTAAATACATGTGATCGTAGTTAAATACGATCACTATTGGTCGCACGTTTTGAGTACTAAGATTTTTAAATTCAGGAAAATGATTTCTCTTGACAGCATCAAGATCCACAAGCCATGAAACATAATGACTTATCTCCTCGCAGTTTAGTTCAGCCCCGGGACAGTAGTAGGTCCTGTCTACCAAGCGCCGGACATGTTTGCTTGAATGGAAATAAGCTGTCAATAGAAATTAGTTGTCAACTACTTTTGAATAAACAATATCAAAGACATAAATATGATTGAGAAACTCACATAATGGTAGAACTGGAGGCGTCTGCACATCGACCTAGATGTCTCTAGTACCTTCAATATCATCTTCCGGACGAATATCAAAGGTGATAACCATATCAGGCTCAAATGCATAAGCCTTGCATAGTGCTTGCCAAGTTTTGCATTCAAAATAGGTGTACGTGTCTGCATTGTATAATTTGACGTTGAAAGTATAACCATGCTCGGTCTTCAGGTAAACTCTCTTTACCTCCATAGTTTCCATAGCACTGAAACCTATATTATCCAAGACAAAAATTCTTGCATGGCAGGGGATGCGCTAGTAGAATAGTGAAAATTAAAAATTATAAGTTGAAGCAAATGAAGCATATATAAGTCATACTTAATTACGAAAAAAGACTTGTCGTTGTGACTTACTGTATCCACTTCGAAGGTCTCATCCAGCTTGATGCTGAAGCGCCTATCATCAACAAAGAACTTCCTGTCGCACAGGCCGCGCTGGTCTTCACAAAATTCGCACTTAATGAAATCTTTTTCATCGTCAGACGACATTTCCTATGTTCATATAGGTGAAACATTAAACACTTACTAGTTCTATTAATTCAACTAATTCAACTACTTCTATTAGTTCAACTAGTTCTATTAATTCAACTAAGCATTTAATAAAAATAAACTTATTCTATTAATTTTCTTACTAAAATAAAGTAGCTAGTTCTATATAGTAATATTTTAATTAGATCATCAAATCTCAGATATCTAAATTTTCTTACTAAAAATAAACTAGTTCTATTAATTCAACTAATTCAACTAAGAATTTACTAAAAATAAACTAGTTCTATTAATTTTCTTACTAAAATATATAAAGTAGCTATATATATAGTAATATTTTAATTAGATCATCAAATCTCATATACCTAAATTTTCTTACTAAAAATAAACTAGTTCTACTAATTCAACTAGTTCAACTAAGCATTTACTAAAAATAAACTGGTTATATTAATTCAACTAGTTCAAATAATCTCATATACCTAAATTTTCTTACTAAAAATAAACTTGTTCTATTAATTTTCATACTAAAAATAAACTAGTTATATTAATTCAAGTAGTTCAAATCTCATATATATACCTAATTAATATCTTGCTAATTCATCTAAAATTGACATTAATATTTAACATCTTTTCTATATAATTCATCTAACATTAACATTCTAACATTCTTATCTACGTAATTTATCTAACATTAATCTAAACAACAGAAAACAGAAAATAAGTAAAAACAATATGTGTGTGTGTGTGTCTGTGTGTGTGTATGTGTGTGTGTACGAGCGGGGGGGCGGCGTACGGGCGACGGCGCGAGACGGCGATGCGACGGGGACGGCGCGACGACAAGCGGTGGGCCGGGGGCGACGGCGCGATCGAGACGGCGACGTAGTACGGGGCGGCGGCGACGGGCGGCGGGGGCGACGGCGACGACGGGCGGCGGGGGCGACGGCGGTGACGGCGACGACGGGCGGCGAGGGCGGCGCGCGATGGGCGACGGCGCGGCGGCGGCGGTGGTGATGTCATGCGAAGTAGTTGGAGAAGAAGTGGTGGTCGATGAAACTGAATTTTTCGTAAGTGCCATATATATAGGAGGGGCCTTTACTACCGGTTGGAGCCACCAATCGGTACTAAAGGCCAATTTTCGCCAGGCCAAGGGGCGGGAAACTGCCTCTTTAGTACCGGTTCGTGGCTCCAACCGGTACTAAAGGCCCCCCCCCCTTTAGTACCGGTTGGAGCCACGACCCGGTACTAAAGGGGTGCGCTGGCGCAGGAGCGGTGCAGGCAAGTTTAGTCCCACCTTGCTAGCCGAGGGGCGCCCGCACCAGTTTAAAAGCCCCGGCGCGGCTGCTGTCTCGAACTCCTCTCTATAGCAGGCTTCTGGGCCTAACTTCGGCGCGCTGCCCTGTGAGCCTGCTGGCCCTTCTGGGCCTGTATTTGCAAACCCTAGGTCTGGCAGGCCAACTGGACAGCGCCCCAACAATTTTTAATATAATTTTCTTCTATTTATTTCTGAGTAGTTTTTTTTGCTGTATTTAGTTTCTTTGTGAATATAAAAAAATTATATAGTTTTTTCTTTTCTGCATTATTTATTTTCTGCTATTTATTTTTGAGTAATTTTTTATATAGTTTTTGTCTTTTCTGTTTTATTTATTTTCTGTTTTGTCTTTTGCACATCCTATGTGGGTGAAATGATGATACCATGCCAAGTTTCGACATCAGAGTTCATTTTGTAGTGATTTTCAATTTCACGGTCATTTAGCTCTCTAAACAAATCGGTAAATGTCTAAAAAATAGCAAATGATGTCAGAAAGTTTTGAAAATTGATGACGTCGCTTTGAATGGTGTGTACGGAACGCAAAAAAGTCTGGAGTTGTAATAAGTTTAAAAAAATGAAGTGCCCATGTAACAGATGAGTTCTCGTCAGAAACCCTGATACTCCGAAAGAGATTGTCCAGTTTGTACACGAAGTGCGTACAGTTTTTGCCGTAACCCTCTCTACTCTTTTGGACATGCTATGTGGATGAAATGATGATACCATGCCAAGTTTCGACATTTTCAGAGTTCATTTTGTAGTGATTTTCAATTTCACGGTCATTTAGCTCTCTAAACAAATCGGTAAATGACTAAAAAATAGCAAATAATGTCAGAAAGTTTTGAAAATTGATGACGTCGCTTTGAATGGTGTGTACGGAATGCAAAAAAGTCTGGAGTTGTAATAAGTTTAAAAAAATGAAGTGCCCATGTAACAGATGAGTTCTCGTCAGAAACCCTGATACTTCGAAAGAGATTGTCCAGTTTGTACACGAAGTGCGTCCAATTTTTGCCGTAACCCTCTCTACTCTTTTACACATGCTATGTGGGTGAAATGATGATACCATGCCAAGTTTCGACATTTTCAGAGTTCATTTTGTAGTGATTTTCAATTTCACGGTCATTTAGCTCTATAAACAAATCGGTAAATGACTGAAAAAATAGCAAATGATGTCAGAAAGTGTTGAAAATTGATGAGGTCGCTTTGAATGGTGCGTAAAGGAACGCAAAAAAAGTCTGGAGTTGTAATAAGTTTAAAAAATGAAGTGCCAGTGTAACAGATGAGTTCTTGTCTGAAACCCTGATACTCCGAAAGAGATTAACCAGTTTGTACACGAAGTGCGTCCAGTTTTTGCCGTAACCCTCTCTACTCTTTTGCACATCCTATGTGGGTGAAATGATGATACCATGCCAAGTTTCGACATTTTCAGAGTTCATTTTGTAGTGATTTTCAATTTCATGGTCATTTAGCTCTCTAAACAAATCGGTAAATGACTAAAAAATAGCAAATAATGTCAGAAAGTTTTGAAAATTGATGACGCCGCTTTGAATGGTGCGTACGGAATGCAAAAAAGTCTGGAGTTGTAATAAGTTTAAAAAATGAAGTGTCGGTGTAACAGATGAGTTCTCGTCCGAAACCCTGATACTTCGAAAGAGATTGTCCAGTTTGTACACGAAGTGTGTCCAGTTTTTGCCGTAGCCCTCTCTACTCTTTTGCACATGCTATATGGGTGAAATGATGATACCATGCCAAGTTTCGACATTTTCAGAGTTCATTTTGTAGTGATTTTCAATTTCACGGTCATTTAGCTCTCTAAACAAATCGGTAAATGACTGAAAAATAGCAAATGATGTCAGAAAGTGTTGAAAATTGATGACGTCGCTTTAAATGGTGCGTACGGAACGCAAAAAAGTCTGCAGTTGTAATAAGTTTTAGAAAATGAAGTACCAGTGTAACAGATGAGTTCTCGTCCGAAACCCTGATACTCCGAAAAAGATTGTCCAGTTTGTACACGAAGTGCGTCCAGTTTTTGCCGTAACCCTCTCTACTCTTTTGCACATGTTATGTGGGTGAAATGATGATACCATGCCAAGTTTCGACATTTTCAGAGTTCATTTTGTAGTGATTTTCAATTTCACGGTCATTTAGCTCTCTAAACAAATCGATAAATGACTGAAAAATAGCAAATGATGTCAGAAAGTTTTGAAAATTGATGACGTCACTTTGAATGGTATGTACGGAACGCAAAAAAGTCTGGAGTTGTAATAAGTTGAAAAAAATGAAGTGCCCATGTAACAGATGAGTTCTCGTCAGAAACCCTGATACTTCGAAAGAGATTGTCCAGTTTGTACACGAAGTGCGTGCAGTTTATGCCGTAACACAAGAAGACCGGAGTTGTAATAAGTTATTCAAGATAAAAAAAGAGGCACAATGCTCGTTAATTAGCTTCAAGCCTTTCGGAAAAGTGCAAACTGCACTGCACATAGCTCCGTGCAGTCTACACTATTTCTCAAGGCTTAAAGCTAAGCAACGTGCAGATGAGCATTGCGCGTCTCCTTCACCGTCTCTGCACTCAGGGCTTATAAACCGCTCCGAGTGCCTATCTCTTCGCGAGGTGGGACTAAAAAACAGCTTACTAAGAAACTATAGTACCGGTTCATGGTACGAACCGGTACTAAAAGTGCCCGTGGGGCCCAGCCTGACCACAGCCTGACGCAGCCTCATTAGTACTTGTTCGTGACACGAACCGGTACTAAAGGTTGCTCACGAACCGGTACTAATGATCTCCGTCCGCCTAGCCGTTGGAACCGGCACTATGGACACATTAATGCCGGCTCAAAATCAAACCGGCACTAATGTGCTTCACATTTGACCCTTTTTCTACTAGTGACAGCTTGCCGCCTGGCTAAGGGGTTTCCGCCCATCAACTCAGCCTGGCCCCTTTAGATGGAAGCTCGAAGCATTTGGCCAATTTTGACCAAGTCTCTATACAAGGCGCTTCACCTGGGAGCTGCCCCTTTTCAGGCCATGGACATTTGAAAGGCCAAAATACCAGTCAATATCAGGATTTTCTTATGCCAGAACGTCAGATAGGCTTCCGTCCGGTACAGAAGTTCAAAAGAGGTATGGTCTAGAGGACAGCCTCTGCCCTCATTGTGGGGTGCATGAAGATGCAAGCCACATTTTATTATCTTGTATCATGGCACAATTTTCTTGGGGATGCATCAGAGACATGACCGCGTGCAGGTGGGTACCAGCGTCTTTTCGCGCATTCCACGCACTCCGTAGGAGACTATCTGGCTTACCTAAGCGGGCTATCTGGATCCTTTTTGCGGCTTTATCATTGTCTTTGTGGCAAATTCGCAAGAAAGCATTAATTGAAGGCTCCTTTATAAAACACACAGCTAATGCATTTTACAAATTGACTATCTTCTTACAACTATGGAGGTCACTGAGCAAACCGTAGGAGGCGGAAGCGATTGACGTGATTTGCAACAAGCTCCAATCTCATGCTCATGTATTAAGGGAAGGTGGCAGCTTACCTGATGCCTGAGCAATTTCGATCGTCGATGCATCATGCTCATCGTTTTCTCTCTGGTCTAGTTATTTCGGCTTGTGAGCCAAGGGCCTCTTGAGACTCCTATTGAACTTATTTGTTGTTTATTTTCATATTCGGATCTGTCCTGTAAAACACTTTAAGGGTTTCAGTTCGCTAAAGCCGGACAATCGCCTATTCTCTAAAAAATGTGCAAAGGTATGTGCCGTTTCAATGGCATATTACAACCAGAGACATAAAAATCTGGGTCGGTCCTCCCCGTCCTGATGGGTCAACGGTGAGCCCCAGTTTCTTTACGAAGTCAACCCAAAAGATCCACTGGCTTGAAAGTTTTTGGGTCGGGCTAATGTCCCAATGGCTACCGTCAGCCTGTTCCCATTCTTAGCCCGAGTTACTTTACGAAGTCAACCCAAAAGATCCACTGGCTTCACATTTTTTGGGCCGGGCTAATGTCCCAAATGGCTACCGTCAGCCCGTTCCCATTCTTACCTTCATTCCTATTCTTACCTCCGTTGCACTACTGTCAACCCAAAAGACAGCCATGTTTATGCTAGTCAAGGAGATGGGCCGGGGTAGCAAGTGCTTTGTCGAGCGCCATTAGAAAATTTTCAGTTATGGACGGGAACCTCACCCTCCACATCGACATCCGACCTTTATGCTCACTTTCACAATTTGATAAATCCCTGTTTTCATCTAAATCCCCGTGTCATGCAAAGCTTAGAAGTGACTAGCATGCAGTATAAGTATAACCGACACAGGGGGAAAATACCCAATGGAACCTGGGTGAACATGTACCTCAACTGAAAAAAAATAAGCAAACATTTCTGAACTTTTTCAAACATGGTCTAGTATTATACTTACGTCTAAAGTTTCGCGAAGAAATTCTGGGCAAAAACAAATGCATAATCAATAGTACATAAAAGGTGCAATTGAAGTTTTTTGAAGTTACAAAAAATTTCCCGCACAAAAGTTCACGAAACTTTAGACATAAGTATAACACACTATATCATGTTTGTTGAAAAAAAATCAGAAATGTCTAAAAAAACTTAGTGTCTCACATAGATGCGGATGCGGGATGCGCGTAGACCCAAGTTCCAAATATCCACGTAACCCCGGCACAGGGGATGATATAATTAGCACTTGCTCACTCTCACTGTCTCACATAGTCACATGATAGGATCGTCGCTAGGGAAAAGCTGACAAGAAGAAAATGGAGAACAAAATTCATCTTCATGCATGATAAATCGATGGACCATGCACTATATACCGGGGGGGGGGGGGGGGGGGGGGGTACTCCGGTCGATCGCTAGGGAAAAGCCGACAAGAAGAAAATGGAGTACTAGTGGGCGCGCTAGTGGCCATTGGTTGTCGGCGTCTCAACATCCAAGACATGGACGTCGCCGTTGCCGTTGCCAAGCACGTGCTTGCCGCTGCTGCTGCCGTGGCCGTTGGTCGCCGTGGTTAAGGGCAGCTCGCCGGCGCCCTTGACACTGACGTCGGAAACTTGGCTGATGCCGTCCTTGCTCTTGCCCCAGATGAGAAAGTAGAGGCCTACCACGATGATCACTGCACCAATCACACTGAAAACAGAAGAAAAAAGAGAGGAAATGTTACCATTAGTGCGTTGCACTAATGCATGTACGTACTCGTCGATCTGAAAATGCCAGCAGCAATATAATACGTACCTTCCGAGAGTGATCGCCTCCTTTAGAATGATGGAGCCCATGACGGCGGTTACGATCATGCAGAGCGGGTTGAAGGCCGTCACGAACACGGGGCCCCTTTGCCTCGACACGACGCCCTGCACGTAGTACGCCACGCCGGAGCACACTATGCCGCCGTACACGACCGTGAAGAGGCGAGTGTCGAAGCCGATGACCCACGCATGGGTGTTGGCGCGCTCGGCCACGACGGCGACGGCGGTGCTCATCACCGAGCCCACGCCGCAGATGAGCACCGTGAGGGACAGCTCCGCCGGGTAGTCCCGGAGCGTGCTGGACTGGAGGATGAAGAAGCACGACCAGGCCACGCAGGCTGCGACGGTCATGATGGTCCCCTTCAGCCACGCCGCCCCGTCGGCGGCGGTAGCCGCACCGCCGGCATGGTGCTGGCCCTTGGTCCACGGGAACTGCACGACGGGGCCGTGGTACAGGACCATCAGCACGGCGCCGGCCACCGTGAGGACCGTGCCGGCGATCTTGGCCTGGCTGTGCAAGCTCCGCAGCCGCACCTTCTCCATGCGCAGGATGAGAGCCAACACGAAGGTGACGGCCGGGAGGATGTTGACCAGCGCCGTCGCGAACCCCGCCGAGGTCAGGTTCGCGCCCATGTAGTAGAGGTTCTGGTCAAGCACAGGCCTGCCAGGTAAAACGACGCAACAAACCACATGTCAGTAACAGCACCTTTGTACTCTGTCGTCATGCATGAATGGATTGATGGACCAGGGCGGATTGAATTAATCAACCGCAACGCACGTACTCGAGTAATGCGAGCCCCATGATCTTGATGAAGATGGTGATTGTCATCTTTGGCCTCACTCCCCTGCGCATGACCAAAAAATGGGAATGGACTGAACAAATTTGTACGTGTGGTGTCTGCTCGATCGTGGGGTGCGCATGAGCTAGCACACGATTGGCGTGTAGTCGGCGTTGGATTGAACTAGCTAGGTAGGGTTACCTCTCGAAGTAGAGGGCGAAGGGCGCCATGACAGCGGTGGCGACGAGGTTACGGTAGACGACGAGCACGAAGTGGCTCATCCCGCGCTTGAGTGACGCGACGGCGATGATGTACATGCCGGCGAACCCCACCTGCAGCAGCACCATCGCCAGGTACGGCTTGGCGTCGTTCACGGCTTTCCACCCCATGCCCATCGTCGTCTTCCCCACTTGGAAGTTTGCGAGTGCTTTTCTTCTCCACGCTCCAATTCTCACTCTCTTGATGTAGCTATGGTAGCTCGAGCCCGATCGATTGGATTTAACTACTGCCGAGGAATGGCTGTGATGAGGCGATGAGCTCACACTGCGGCTGTCTCGTTTATATAGAGGCTCCAACGCTGGAGGGGAACTTTTGGTATATGGGGACATATGCATCCTATATGAGAAAAAAATTTAGTAATTCAACAAAAAGTTCAAAATTCTAAAAATATTTTTGAAATAAACTTGACCTTCTATTGTGCTCGTGAGAAATAAAATACAAAAAAAAATCCTTTTGACTTCTTTTCGAAAAAGACAAATTTTTAGCTAAAATAGTGTGAATAGTAACCTATAATAGCAAATAAATTTGGTCTTTTTTTGCTGTGAGGTCAACTTTTGTTTTTTCGTCGACATTTATATATCAGTGTAAAAGTAAGTCAAGTGTTTTGTCAAAATAGTTCTTACCTATTTTGACTTTTTATTAAAATATTAAAAAAAACCCATATAGGGTGTACATACAACCAGAAACCAAAGTGTATTTCCCCTCCAACACTGCTGCCGCTGTGCACAGTGGAGGGTGTAGGGTCACGCTGGACGCCAGCCGTGCCGAGCCAGTGCTTGACGAGCTGGCCGTTCAGCTCGGAAGCTGTGACGAGCCGCCAGGTTGGGCTTGGCTCAGGCTCAAGCCAACTCGAGATGGATCCTGGGCCAAACTGGACATGACGTACAGATACAGTAGAGTTGTAGAGAGCAGTTTCTTGTGTTTTTTAAATGTTTTTATGCCTATATACTAAAGGGTGTGGCTAGATCTCAGTCGACCGGGACTCAGTAAACTGACAAAACATATAAAAAAAGAAAAAAAAGAAAAAAATAGCATGGATTTCCACGTAAGATAACATGAATATAGCATCGACCGAGACTTCATTATGTCTCAGTCGACTCAAATTTTGCAATCTTGATATACTAAACATTTGGCACTCCTTATTCTATAGAAGGGTATAGTCATGTAAAACGAGCATAGTTTGTTTGGGGATACAACGTGAGGAGATATTTTTGATCTGGGATATGTTTGCCCAAAAACTCCTTGTGCGTGCGTCGTTGATATGGGCTTTCAACTTCAGACCAGGCCATGTGGGAGCGGGGTTTAGATCCGCGCATGCCCCAGCTGGTCTCCGTCAACCAAAGCGCCTTCATCGCCGGGAGATGCGTGCATGACAACTTCCTGTTGGTTCAACAGACGGCACGGCAACTGCACAATCTCAAACTACCTCGGTTACTCCTCAAGCTGGATATCGCGAAGGCATTCGATACTATCTCATGGCCCTTCCTCCTCGAGGTCCTCCGGCATCTTGGGTTCGGGAGAAGGTGGTGTGAATGGATCTGCATTCTTGTCTCCACTGCCTCCTCGCGCATTCTCCTCAACGGGAACCCAGGCCCTCTGGTCGACCATGCGCACGGCCTTCGGCAAGGCGACCCGGCCTCCCCGCTCCTCTTCGCGATCGTCATCGACACCCTTAACTCTCTGTTGCAGTACGCCGTGCGCTCCGGCCTGCTCCAGCGGCTCACGCCCCGCCATGCGGCATCCAGCATCTCGATGTTTGCCGACGATGTGGTCATTTTCTGCCATCCAACGACCCAGGATTTGACAGCCATCCGCGAGCTGCTCCGTGTGTTTGGAGAAGCTTCGGGCCTCCGCACCAACTTCCTCAAGTGCTCCGCCACTCCCATTCGGTGCGATGATACCGTGGCCGAGGCTGTGGGCTCTACCCTGGCCTGCGTGGTCACCACCTTCCCCATCGTCTACCTTGGGCTCCCTCTCTCGCTCCGCAAGACACCCACCTCAACCCTCCTCCCCTTGCTGGACAAGCTCACCAAGAAGCTGGCTACCTGGAAAGCCGCGCTCCTCTCGCGCGCTGAGCGGCTCGCCCTCGTGCGGCATGTCCTCTCGGTTATGCCTGTTCATATCCTTCTCGCCATGGCCATCAACCCGACAATCCTCAAAAGAGTCCATGGGATCATTCGCGACTTCCTATGGCATGGGCGGAAGGATGCCAACTCCAGCTGTTGCCTCGTCAACTGGAGGCGTGTTTGCCTCCCTCTCGAGTATGGTGGGTTGGGTGTGCGTGATCTGCACCTCACCGGCATCTCCCTTCGCGCTAGATGGCTTTGGTTTCAGGCCACAGATCCCGACCGCCCCTGGCACCACCTGGAGGTGCCGTGCGACGCGGAGACCAAGCAATTCTTCCATGCATCGACCTCCTGGACCCTTGGCGATGGAAGAACCTGCCGATTCTGGTGTGACCATTGGCTTGATGGGCAAGCCATCTCCGAGTTCGCCCCCGAGCTGCTTGCTCTCGTCCGCGGCGCAGGCGCCGGGTCTCCGACGGCCTTACCCAGCAGGCTTGGATTCGTGACATCCATGGCAGCCTGGGGCCTGTCGAGGTGGTCCAATACATTGATCTCTGGCGCCGCTTGCATGGAATCCAGCTTTCTAGCACCCCGGACACCATCAGCTGGAAATGGTCGGCGAATGGCATCTACTCTGCCAAATCCTGCTACAAGGCGCTCTTCCTCGGCTCCACGTCCCCGCCCGCTTGGCGTCTGATCTGGAAGGGGTGGGCTCCTCTTTCCTACAAGTTCTTCCTTTGGCTCGCATCCCTTGATCGGTGCTGGACTGCGGAGCGTCATGCGCGTCACGGCCTTGCACACGATCCGGAGTGCATATTTTGTTCCCAGGAGCTTGAGACTATCGACCATCTCCTAGTGGGGTGCGTCTTCTCGCGGATCACTTGGCATGAGATTCTCTCTTGGTGTCAACTTGTTGCAACCCCCATGCTTGGCTCGACCCCCTTCTTCGACGGGTGCTTGCAGGCCACGGCGGCTTCCCCAGGCAGCCTCAGACGTGGACTAAACTCCATCATCGCCCTCACGGCTTGGGAGATCTGGAAACACAGGAATGCGGCCATCTTTGATGGTGTCCGTCCTTCCACTGACGAGCTTGTGCAACTGATCAAAGATGAGGCTCGCCGTTGGGCTAAGGCCGGCGACAAAGGTCTAGATAGGATCATCCCTGTAACTTGATCTTTGTACCGAGGCTGAGCATCCTCCTCCGCTGCTCGCTATGCAGGATACGTCTCCGTTGTATCTATAGTTTTTTATTGTTTCATGCCAATATTCTACAACTTTCATATACTTTTTGGCAACTTTTTATACTATTTTTGGGACTAACATATTGATCCAGTGCCCAGTGCCAGTTCTTGTTTGTTGCATGTTTTTGTTTCGCAGAATATCCATATCAAACGGAGTCCAAACGGGATAAAAACGGACGGAGATTATTTTTGAAATATTCGGAGAATATGGGAAGAAAAATCCACGCGAGACGGCACGAGGCAGGGGGGCGCGCCCCACCCCCCTGGGCGCGCCCCTGACCCTCGTGGGGCCCCCGTAAGGCGGTTGATGCCCTTCTTCGGCCGCAAGAAAGCTAATTTTTAGGAAAAAAAAATCACGGCGAAGATTTCAGTCCAATCGGAGTTACGGATCTCCATATATATACGAAACGGTGAAAGGGCAGCCAGGGGGAGCGCAGAAGCAGAGAGAGACAGAGAGACAGATCCAATCTCGGAGGGGCTCTCGCCCCTCCCATGCCATGGAGGCCAAGGACCAGAGGGGAAACCCTTATCCCATCTAGGGAGGAGGTCAAGGAAGAAGAAGACGAAGGGGCCCCCTCTCCCCTTCTCTTCGGTTGGCGCCAGAACGCTGCCGTGGCCATCATCATCACCGCAATCTTCACCAACAACTTCACCGCCATCATCACCAACTCTTCCCCCCTCTATGCAGCGGTGTAACCCTTCTTTTACCCGCTGTACTCTCTACTTAAACATGGTGATCAATGCTATATATTATTTCCCATGATGTATGGCTATCCTATGATGTTTGAGTAGATCCGTTTTGTCCTATGGGTTATTTGATGATCAAGATTGGTTTGAGTTGCATGTTTTATTATTGGTGCTGTCCTATGGTGCTCTCCGTGTCGCGCAAGCGTGAGGGATTCCGCTGTAGGGTTTGCAATATGTTCATGATTTGCTTATGGTGGGTGGCGTGAGTGACAGAAGCACAGACCCGAGTAAGTAGGTTGTTTGCGTATGGGATAAAGAGGACTTGATACTTTAATGCTATGGTTGGGTTTTAACTTAATGATCTTTAGTAGTTGCGGATGCTTGCTAGAGTTCCAATCATAAGTGCATATGATCCAAGTAGAGAAATTATGTTAGCTTATGCCTCTCCCTCAAATAAAATTGCAATAATGATTACCGGTCTAGTTATCGATTGCCTAGGGACAAATAACTTTCTCGTAACAAAAAGCTCCCTACTAAAACTAATTTAGTTGTGTCTTTATCTAAACAACCCCTATTTTTTATTTACGCGCTCTTTATTATCTTGCAAACCTATCCAAAAACACCTACAAAGTACTTCTAGTTTCATACTTGTTTCCGGTAATAAAGCGAACGTCAAGTGTGCGTAGAGTTGTATCGGTGGTCGATAGAACTTGAGGGAATATTTGTTCTACCTTTAGCTCCTCATTGGGTTGGACACTCCTACTTATCGAAAGAGGCTACAATTGATCCCCTATACTTGTGGGTTATCAACACCTTTTTCTAGCGCCGTTGCCGGGGAGCAATAGCGTGGGGTGAATATTCTCGTGTGTGCTTGTTTGCTTTATCACTAAGTAATTTTTATTTGCTGTTCTTAGTTGTTCTCTATCTTTAGTTATGGATATGGAACACGAAATACCAAAAAAAATAGTTGTACTTGCTACTCATGGAGATGGGGAACCTCCTAAAACCCTCGATGATCATTATGTGAAAGATTTTATGTACTACTTTGATAATCCTGAGAAAACCCCATTCAATTATGTAATGGGAGACACATTGGACCAACGTGAATACTTTAGGGATTATCGCTTGACTCAAAAAGGGAAACTATTATGGGGTCAAATTCATATGTTGAAGTGGTATGCTAGGCAAGTATGCTTGAGATATGATTATACTTGTTGCTCTAGGATGAAGGCTCCACACCTTCCCTTTTCATGCGAATTTAATGATAATGAAACCTTGGCTTCTTATGCTAGAGGTATATATGATTATTATGATGTGGAACAAATAGAAGAATTTGTTGCTTTTATGGGTGCTTATGAAATTGAATCTATGTTCAAAGAGTTTGAAAATCTTTATGATGCTGTTTATAGACCTGAAAATTTAGCTATCCTTAAATATTGCTATGCCAATTATGAATTCAATTTCGATATTGATGCATTTATTGAGAAAGTCTCCGCTGTCCAAGAAGAGACTAATATTTTGCAGGTGTCTATGGAAGAAGAAATTGATGAAATTGTGAGCTCATTGGATGAAAAAGATGAGGAGGAGAGCGAAGAACAAAAGGAGGAAGAGCGAATTAGCTACCCATGCCCACCTTCTAATGAAAGTAACCCTCCAACTCATACATTGTTTAATTTCCCTTCGTGCTTACCGAAGGATGAATGCTATGATGATTGTGATGATCCCATTGATTCTCTTGAAATATCCCTTTTTGATGATGCTTGCTATGCTTGTGGCCAAGATGCCAATATGAATTATGCTTATGGAGATGAACTTGCTATAGTTCCTTATGTTAAACATGAAATTGTTGCTATTGCACCCACGCATGATAGTCCTATTATCTTTTTGAATTCTCCCGACTACACTATATCGGAGAAGTTTGCACTTATTAAGGATTATATTGATGGGTTGCCTCTTACCGTTGCACATGATGATTTTGGTGAATATAATATGCATGTGCTTGCTGCTCCTACTTGCAATTATTATTAGAGAGGAACTATATCTCCACCTCTCTATGTTTCCAACACGATAAAATTGCAAGAAACTGTTTATACTATGCATTGGCCTTTACTATGTGTGCATGAATTGTTCTTTTATGACATGCCGATGCATAGGAAGAGAGTTAGACTTCGTCATTGCTTGATATATGTTGCTTTGTGATCACTACTAAATGTCAAATCATTGTTAATTCAAATTGGCTTTGATATACCTTGGGATCCGGGTGGATTCACTACTTGAGCACTATATGCCTAGCTTAATGGCTTTAAAGAAAGCGCTGCCAGGGAGACAACCCGGAAGTTTTAGAGAGTCATTTATTTCTGTTGAGTTCTTTTATATAGTTTAAAAACAAAAAAATAAAGAGGGGAACCTAAATCTTTTTCAAAAAGAAAAGTGAAAGTGAGAGAGACAAGCATTGTTGAAGTGGGGGAGCTCCTTCAACTTTGTTCATGCTCACGGAAACTTTGTGAATCTTAATTACAGAAACTTTTCAATAAAAATAATTATCCCCTTGTACAATTCCATTGTATTATAAAAATAATGTGCCAAGGTTTGCCTTTAGGATGTTTACAATGCTTGTTGGTTTGTACGGTGCAGGACAGAAACTTTGGCTGTAGTGCGAGATTTTACATTTTTTACTGGAACGTCAAATGGTTATGATTCTTTTTGCACTGTCTTTCTATACAATTTTTTTATTTGTCCTAATTTGTGCAGAATTTTTCAAGTATCATAAGTATGGTGAATGTTCAGATTATTACAGACTGTTCTGTTTTAGACAGATTCTGTTTTTGATGCATAGTTTGCTTGTTTTGATGAAACTATCGATTTATATCAGTGGATTATAAAAAGTTATACTACAGTAGACACAATGCCAAAACAAAATATGAATTGGTTTGCAACAGTACTTAGAGTAGTGATTTGCTTTATTATACTAACGGATCATACTGAGTTTTCTGTTGAAGTTTTGTGTGGATGAAGTGTTCGATGATCGAGAAGGTCTCGATGTGAGAAGAAGGAAGAGAGGCAAGAGCTCAAGCTTGGGGATGCCCTAGGCACCCCAAGTAAATATTCAAGGAGACTCAAGCGTCTAAGCTTGGGGATGCCCCGGAAGGCATCCCCTCTTTCTTCAACAAATATCGGTATGTTTTCGGATTCGTTTCATTCATGTGATATGTGTAAATCATGGAGCGTCTTTTGCATTTAGCTTTCATTTTTCTTTTATGCACCATGCTGGTATGAGATAGTCCTTGGTTGATTTATAGAATGCACATTGCACTTCACTTATATTCTTTGAGTATGGCTTTATAGAATGCTTCATGTGCTTCACTTATATCATTTGAAGTTTGGATTGCCTGTTTCTCTTCACATAGAAAACCGTCATTTGTAGAATGCTCTTTTGCTTCACTTATACTTGTTAGAGTGTGGGCATATCTTTTATAGAAAGAATTAAACTCTCTTGCTTCACTTATATCTATTTAGAGAGATGACAGGAACTGGTCATTCACATGGTTAGTCATAAAATCCTACATAAAACTTGTAGATCGCTGAATATGATATGTTTGATTCCTTGCAATAGTTTTGCGATATAAAGATGGTGATATTAGAGTCATGCTAGTGGGTAGTTGTGGACTGTAGAAATACTTGTGTTGAGGTTTGTGATTCCCGTAGCATGCACGTATGGTGAACCGTTATGTAACGAAGTCGGAGCATGATTTATTTATTGATTGTCTTCCTTATGAGTGGCGGTCGGGGACGAGCGATGGTCTTTTCCTACCAATCTATCCCCTAGGGGCATGCGTGGTAGTACTTTGCTTCGAGGGCTAATAAACTTTTGCGATAAGTATATGAGTTCTTTATGACTAATGTGAGTCCATGGATTATACACACTCTCACCCTTCCATCATTGCTAGCCTCTTCAGTACCGTGCATTGCCCTTTCTCACCTCGAGAGTTGGTGCAAACTTCGCCGGTGCATCCAAACCCCGTGATACGATACGCTCTATCACACATAAGCCTCATTATATCTTCCTCAAAACAGCCACCATACCTACCTATTATGGCATTTCCATAGCCATTCTGAGATATATTGCCATGCAACTTCCATCATCATCATATACATGACTTGAGCATTTATTGTCATATTGCTTTGCATGATCGTAAGATAGCTAGCATGATGTTTTCATGGCTTGTCCCTTTTTTGATGTCATTGCTACGCTAGATCGTTGCACATCCCGGTACACCGCCGGAGGCATTCATATAGAGTCATTTCTTTGTTCTAGTATCGAGTTGTAATATTGAGTTGTAAGTAAATAAAAGTGTGATGATCATCATTATTAGAGCATTGCCCCAGTGAGGAAAGGATGATGGAGACTATGATTCCCCCACAAGTCGGGATGAGACTCCGGACGAAAAAAATTAAAAAAATAAAAAAGAGAAAGGCCAAAAAAAGAAGGCCCAAAAAAAACAAAAAAATGAGAGAAAAAGAGAGAAGGGGCAATGTTACTATCCTTTTACCACACTTGTGCTTCAGAGTAGCACCATGTTCTTCATATAGAGAGTCTCTTGAGTTATCACTTTCATATACTAGTGGGAATTTTCATTATAGAACTTGGCTTGTATATTCCGATGATGGGCTTCCTCAAATGCCCGAGGTCTTCATGAGCAAGCAAGTTGGATGCACACCCACTTAGTTTCACTTTGAGCTTTCATATACTTATAGCTCTAGTGCATCCGTTGCATGGCAATCCCTACTCCTCACATTGACATCAATTGACGGGCATCTCCATAGCCCGTTGATTAACCACGTCGATGTGAGACTTTCTCCTTTTTGTCTTCTCCACATAACCCCCATCATCATATTCTATTCCACCTATAGTGCTATATCCATGGCTTGCGCTCATGTATTGCGTGAGGGTTGAAAAAGCTGAAGCGCGTTAAAAAGTATGAACCAATTGCTCGGCTTGTCATCGGGGTTGTGCATGATGTGAATATTTTGTGTGGTGAAGATGGAGCATAGCCAGACTATATGATTTTGTAGGGATAACTTTCTTTCGTCATGTTATTTTGAAAAGACATGATTGCTTTATTAGTAGGCTTGAAGTATTATTGTCTTAATGTCAAAAGATAGACTATTGCTTTGAATCACTCATGTCTTAATATTAATGTCATGATTAGATTATGTGATCAAGATTATGCTAGGTAGCATTCCGCATCAAAAATTATCTTTTTTATCATTTACCTACTCGAGGACGAACAGGAATTAAGCTTGGGGATGCTGATACGTCTCCATCGTATCTATAATTTTTGATTATTCCATGCCAATATTCTACAACTTTCATATACTTTTTGGAAACTTTTTATACTATTTTTGGGACTAACATATTGATCCAGTGCCCAGTGCTAGTTCCTGTTTGTTGCATGTTTTTGTTTCACAGAATATCCATATCAAACGGAGTCCAAACGGGATAAAAACGGACGGAGATTTTTTTGGAATATTCGGAGAATATGGGAAGAAAAATCCACGCGAGACGGTGCCCGAGGGAGGCACGAGGCAGGGGGGCGCGCCCCACCCCCCTGGGCGCGCCCCTGACCCTCGTGGGCCCCCCGTAAGGCGGTTGATGCCCTTCTTCGGCCGCAAGAAAGCTAATTTTTAGAAAAAAAATCACTGCGAAGATTCCAATCCAATCGGAGTTACGGATCTCCATATATATACGAAACGGTGAAAGGGCAGCCAGGGGGAGCGCAGAAACAGAGAGAGACAGAGAGACAGATCCAATATCGGAGGGGCTCTCGCCCCTCCCACGCCATGGAGGCCAAGGACCAGAGGGGAAACCCTTCTCCCATCTAGGGAGGAGGTCAAGGAAAAAGAAGATGAAGGGGCCCCCTCTCCCCTTCTCTTCCGGTGGCGCCGGAACGCTGCCGTGGCCATCATCATCACCGCAATCTTCACCAACAACTTCACCGCCATCATCACCAACTCTTCCCCCCTCTATGTAGCAGTGTAACCCTTCTTTTACCTGTTGTACTCTCTACTTAAACATGGTGCTCAACGTTATATATTATTTCCCAATGATGTATGGCTATCCTATGATGTTTGAGTAGATCCGTTTTGTCCTATGGGTTATTTGATGATCAAGATTGGTTTGAGTTGCATGTTTTATTATTGGTGCTGTCCTATGGTGCTCTCCGTGTCGCGCAAGCGTGAGGGATTCCGCTGTAGGGTTTGCAATATGTTCATGATTTGCTTATGGTGGGTGGCGTGAGTGACAGAAGCACAGACCCGAGTAAGTAGGTTGTTTGCGTATGGGATAAAGAGGACTTGATACTTTAATGCTATGGTTGGGTTTTACCTTAATGATCTTTAGTAGTTGCGGATGCTTCCTAGAGTTCCAATCATAAGTGCATATGATCCAAGTAGAGAAAGTATGTTAGCTTATGCCTCTTCCTCAAATAAAATTGCAATAATGATTACCGGTCTAGTTATCGATTGCCTAGGGACAAATAACTTTCTCGTAACAAAAAGCTCTCTACTAAAACTAATTTAGTTGTGTCTTTATCTAAACAGCCCCTACTTTTTATTTACGCGCTCTTTATTATCTTGCAAACCTATCCAAAAACAACTACAAAGTACTTCTAGTTTCGTACTTGTTTCCGGTAAAGCGAACGTCAAGTGTGCGTAGAGTTGTATCGGTGGTCGATAGAACTTGAGGGAATATTTGTTCTACCTTTAGCTCCTCGTTGGGTTCGACACTCCTACTTATCGAAAGAGGCTATAATTGATCCCCTATACTTGTGGGTTATCAATGCACTCTCTCGGACGCCTAGTTGTGTACGCCCGAGTGAGCTACACTCTGTATTCTTCTTCCACCTATCAATGAAATGATACACTGCTCAGCGTATTCACGAAAATAATGTGGGAGCGGGTTTTGGCCGCTGTCCGGGCCCTCCCTTCGTCTCCTCCCTTTGCATCTGTTGTGACTGACCTTCCTTCAGTCGTCAATAGTTGCGGGGCTCCCCGGTGTGGCGAATCCATCTCCGTCCCGTCAAATCCAAAATCCGTTGAGTCCCGTGATGTTCTGGATTGGGGCCGAGGTTAGCGGCTATAGCTGGTAGTGGTGTGGTGCGGTCAGTGGAGGCTGTGCTGTAGCAGCCAGACTTGATCTCCACGCCTTCGGTCGATGCTGCGGGCGAGTTGGATGTGTTCTCCGGCGGGCCCGCGGTGGTGCGTGTGGGGCATGTCATTGCGCATCATGTATGGCTGGTGCTCAGAACTATCGTGGTTCTTCACCTCAGGCAGTTCTCCTTTGCTCCTTGCCGACATTGTGCTCTGCGGCTCGCGCCGCGTCTGGTGGCCTTGCGTCCGACCGCCCATTGCTGGATCTGGCACCTAGTATTGATGTTGGGCCGTTGGTGGTCTCCGCAAGGTGCGGTTGGCTACAGCAGGTCGTCATGTTTGTTCTTTGTTTGTAGGGTTCGATGGTGGTGATAGTCGGTTGTCGTCTTGTTGTAGGGATGTCCTCAAGCTCCGGGTGAGAACCCTGCATAGGCTATGTCGATGTCTGGTAGCGGCGCCTATGTACACCGTTTTCCTTGTAGGAGGTGCCGTTGTGGAGCTCCAACACCTACGGTACTTTGCTTTGTGGTCTCCGGGTGAAAATATAAGATCGGGCTTGCCGGATCGGATGACTGTGTTGTGTCCTCGACAACACTACCTCCTTGGAGTCCCAAATGACGGCTTCTGTTGTTGCAGGTACGTTTGGGCATGGTGGTGTGGCCAGCTGGGGCCCACGGTGGTGTGTTTTTCTTCATGTGTTTCTCTTTGGCTACCTTTCACGTGGCTCCGTCCTGTTGTTGTGCATGCTCAAGACCCTCCATTGATTGTCGTTGTGTTGTGGCGAGCTTGAGGCTCTTGGTGTCGTCTCGATTCACCTTTGCTCAATGACGACACAATGATGCATCTCCAACTTGCTAATCGTCCCAAGCTCCCGTTGTGAAACTCCCAGTCAAGGTTCATGTCTGGCACTTATTGATTATGGATGCTCCTCTGTTGTGACCTGGCCTGCTCGAGCCCGAAAGACCGACTTTGCTCGACCCGTTTACCTGGCGGGTTGAGCCAAGCTCGGCTCAAGCCTTTACAAGTCCGAGCCGAGCTCAAAAGCTCACCCGGCTCGTGCAGCGTGAGTGCAGGGGTTAAGTGGAAAGTGGTGTGACCATCGAATCGGTGGCTCCGGGTCATGGATGAGCCTGCCTCAGCCTATCCTCTGTGTGTTCCAGTGCTTAGCTTAGCTATATTTAATATTCCATTTCCGGGCAAAGGTGAAGAATTAGCTACCACACCACGTGCCCACACCTTTGTAAATCTTCATCTCTCTGCTCTTGCGCACAGCCTATGGCCGTTGGTTTGGATTACTTTTCGGCACCTGAGGAGAATAGAAGCCGTCAGAAGCCATCAGAGTCAAGGTCTGTGGGAACTGAGGTAATTATTAGCTGGACCGCAGTCTTTTTCACACTGGCCCTAGCTTTTTGAAAAAACTTTCAATCTATTCATCTTTAATCATGATAGTACAACGAGCACTAGAAATAATAAAAATTACAACCAGTGCTCTCATATCGACAACCCTCCATGTTCATGCGTGCGTGCATGCATGGTGGCTAGCTAAACTAGCAGTGAGTTAATCATCTGATAAGATGTAGCATCAATGTTCAAGCGAATGTTATTCTCTTCACCCTAATTGTAAAGCAAAAGGTGCATATATATCCAAAAATAAATAAAATAACGTAGCCATAAGATCTTATTTTCTCCTATAACAAAAGTGTATGTGTTATCGTTTGCGAGTTGGCCTTATTGCTGCGAGTGGATTTAACCGATCATGATCTTTCCGCGTCTGCACGCATCTTAATTAGCGGGAGAAACCATTAAATTGCCCCTTGTTCAAGAGTAGACCACGTATATTTGTTTAAAGATCCATAGACGTTGAACCAGATGTAAAAAGTATCACCATACCGTGCCACAAGTAGCAACCAAAAAGCTACACGAACTGGGAGATCAAACCATATTTAAATCATGATGTCTACTGGTTGTTTCTTTAGGCATGCAAATTTGTGAGCCTTATCCCTTAGGTGCGTTCTTTCCCTTTTTAGTTTAACCAGATGAATTAAATTTTTATGGAAACACTAAATATTTGGCGTCTGATTTTTAGACATGAAAATTTCGACTTTTTCATGGCAATTTATATTGATACAACGATGGCAAATTTAGTTTGTAAGCATGGCAATTTTCTGACGAAAAAAATAAACCGAGGCGGATTTTTCATTCTCGCCAACAAAACTTGTCATCCTCGGAGAACATAATTTGCCATGAAAAACGTTCGATTTTCCTTGGTCAAAATCTGACGTCAGATTTGCAGTGAGGTCCAATTTTTTAAAGTGGTATCATTTCTAAAAGTTTAAAATTAGTTCATTTAGTTGAACTGAGAGAATACTCTAAAGGCGGCACCTCTAGTTGTCCAGTTTATCAATATTTTTCCAAAAAGAAACGAAGGACACAAAGTTACCATTAATAACAAATGCATGGTCCATGACAGAGCTTGCTCTCTCTTCTTTTAGGGAGAACAATCATGGTTAGTTTTATTGATTTGCAAACATATAGTTACATCATTCATAATATTAGAAATAAAAAGCATGGGATTCATCGACCAAGTTACATGAGAGTCTACCTCCAGATTCTCCTCCAACCAAGGGAATTCGAGGACATTGTCGCCACCAAGACCAAGACATCATGGGAAGCATCTTCATCCACACAATCTCCATCCACAACACCGTCACTCTCCATCTTCACCATCATCACTAGTTTAGTATTCGATGCTTTGTGTTTTATTGAGGTGTTATTTGACCCTCATATTGGTATCCATACTCATATTCCTTTTTACATGCTTATCTACGCAACTTGTGAGTAGTTCATTATGTTCTTAAGAACGTGGGAGAAAGCAAGTTGATTTATTTCACATGATTTTGCAATAAGAATTGTTGTTTGATTGTATATTGTGGTATAAAAATCATCTAGACGTGGTGGGCGAATGTCGACCGCATACCACTTCACCATTTATGTGCCATGAGAAGAGCATTTTGTTGTGATGAATTTCGGAGAGGCCAGGGTGACAGAATACCAATCTCCGAGTTTTGGTTAGGCTTGCTATGGTTAGGGTTGCTTTAATTACTTTCAATAGACAACTGGATTGGCCGTTTGTAGCATAAGAGTTAAATAGGGACACCGAAAATTCAAGCTATTGTTAGTCTTGCTTTAATTACTTTCCATAGACAACCGGATTAATCGTTGGGAGTATAATCATAAGAACATTTGAGTCAATGGTTTTGCAGCATGTTAGCTTCAGTTCTATCCACGTAGCAACAATGAAGCAATAAGAATCAAAGATAACGGATATGAGTTGATAAGTAGACAATTACCCTCCAGTCCTTGAGAACGATTTACTCTTCTTAAGAATAACCATTGGCATGTCCTTGAGAACATTGGTGTAGATAGACACTTCTGACCGGTGCTCATTATGGTGAAATATTTAGATAGTGCAAAGATCATTTCCCTGGACTACGCAACATACTATGCACGCAGTTAAATACTATTCAAGCAATTTGCAAGGTAATGCAGTCGGAATAGTTAAGCAAACCATATAGCAACAAAAGGCATCGTCAAGATCATCATGTGTATATGTCAATAAATTGGAAATATTATCGATAAAAGTATAGTTACATTATTTCATTGTGCCAATAGGTTTAATATATTAATGAAGAAGTTGAAATGTTAGTCGGTTGGACATTTTTTCCGTAGAGTGTTATGTATCTACATATTAGAAGATATATGTGCTTGAAATTTTCCAAAAGAAAAGCAAAACATCCAGTCGTCGATCTAGTGGACTATCTATTTTTTATTGGACCACTACTGCTAGATCAACATAAGCATACTTAAGAGATTACACACATTAAATCAATTGTACCTAAAGAAATCACGTCTGTTAGATCTAAATAATTGTACCCAAAAGATCTTTTTTTAAGATTGCTGACCACATATTCAACATAACCTACCTAAAATGATCACATCTCTTAGATATACATAATCGTACCTAAATAGTCACATTAGTTAGAACCATAAAGTCATAGATAAACATATAACATATGTTTCAAATCTTGATAATCCTAACTAAATGGGTCATACCAGTAAATATCGTTATCTAAAAAAATCATAGACCATACACTAGTAGAAAAAGGACCATTTGTCCCGGTTCTAGAGGGCTGGAACCGGGACTAAAGGGTCGGTACTAAAGCCCCCCCCCCCTTTAGTCCCGGTTCTTATACGAACCGGGACTAAAGGCCCTCCACGTGGCTGATGTCTGGAGCTCCACCTTTAGTCCCGGTTGGTGTTACGAATTTTAAAAAAAATCAAGATTTTCAAATTTCTGGATTATTTTACAATTTAATCTCTAATCACCCCTCATCACTGCTCAATTTAACCTCTAATCTCTAATCACCCCTCATCATTCCAAATCACCTAACTTCCCGGCCGGTCACCCATCCTCT
Source organism: Triticum aestivum (assembly GCF_018294505.1). Taxonomy (NCBI): domain Eukaryota; kingdom Viridiplantae; phylum Streptophyta; class Magnoliopsida; order Poales; family Poaceae; genus Triticum; species Triticum aestivum. Next base: position 441,063,183 of record NC_057811.1, on the reverse strand, counting down.
CACTACTCCAGCCTGAGCACACTTAACTTTCGAGTTCTATTCCCCCTCGTTTCCAAGTCTGCACTTGTTGTTTTCCTGACAATAGTAAGATGTCAATCCTATTAACCCTCAGGAGTTTAGCTTGAGCATGAAGTCACACGTTTCACTGTTTGAGTTTGAAACTACTCCCTCCGTCCCGAAAAACATGTCGTGACGGCTTTTTTACAAAAAACCCCTCTAGCTTCTCCCGACCAAACCCGCGCTCCTCGTCGTCCTCCTCCGACAGAAGCAGCAGTTGCGCTGCTCTCCGCCGCGGCAGCTTCCCTGCTCCCCGCCGCCGCAGCTGCCCTACTCCCCGCCGCCGCAGCCCCCCTGCTCCCCCGCTCTCCCGCCGCGGCTGCCTCCTGCTCCGCTGCCGCCCGCCTGGCTCCCCAAGCTCCCCCCTTCCTCAAAAAGATCTTCGATTTCCCCAGCTGCCGCCGCGCTCTGCTCCGGCTGCGCCGGAACTGCTGTCCGAGAGCCCGGAGGCGCCGGATCCGGACCACCAACAACAACCTAAAGGCCGACGAGCAGCCAGGTGTTGTCCTCGCCGTCGACGACGACGGTGCCGTCGACACCATGGAGCGAGGGCGAGATCCTCCAGACGGCCAACGTCAAGAGTTTCGCCTTCACGGAGCTGATTTTCAGCTGCTGCTGCTGCCCACGGTAGCGCCGACACCGTGCGGCTGTACGAGGGCCGCGTCCGGCACTCGCGCCGGCGGCCGGCGGGGCACGCCTTCGAGTACGCCGTGCGCTACGCCCTCGTGGACCTCGACCACCTCGTTGTTGTTGTAAATTTTCCTCATTTGCACTGAAGTGAGTCAGTTCTCTGTTTGATGAAGGCGTCTACTGACGGTACCCAAGAGCGTGGGGTACGAACAGAGAACAAGATGAATAATCAGCTACTGCTATGACGCAGCGGTGCAAGAACAAGATGAACACCTCAACATGTGCATTGCTGGTCAGTGTTTACATCTCCATCTTCTCTGTTACTCAAATGTTCTGAACCTTCTGAATCTCTGAACCACTTCACTGAATGTGAGTAAAATCTGTTCATTTTCTGAACCACTTCACTGAATGTGTGTAAAATCCGTTCATTTTCTGGTTGGAATATTTGGACTAGTTCTGCTAGTTTAGAGAGTATTGCACAGTTAACTGAACAATTTTGCACAGATAACTGAATAGTTTTGCAAGCATTCGATCTCGGAATTTTTTTGTTTTTTGTAAGATTTATACTGTCTCTAAGTTCAGTCATGAACTATGAACTCTGAAATTAGTACTGTCCCAATAGCATTTTAAATATTCAAGTTAGGACTGCACTTTTAAAGTTCAAGATACTCCTGTAAATTAAACCTCAACTTGCAGAGTTGTTGTTTTCTGTTAACTGAAATTATAGTGACTACTCCTACTTTTTCCTTCTCCTCTGTTCTGAAACGTTAGCTATCATATCTACAGTACCTAGCTACTGTCAGAACAAAACACTGTATATCTATAGCTTCATTTTAGAAATTTAGTTAGTGCATTTCTAAAATGGCAAAGATTATGGCGCAAGGATTAGTTACATCACATCAAGCATGCCATGCCATCTTTGATTCTGTTTTTGATGGAGTACTAGGTAACCTTGTGAAGTGAATAATCAGCATGGGCAATAAATATCCACTACTACTCCCACATTATGTCTTTGATTCTGTTTTTCGATGGCACTGAATCTTGAAAATACTAGCAGAAGTAATATTGTCAACCACTGGGCCCCAAGGAGATATCATCATCAGTAGATATCTACAGTTTTATTACTGGAGCCACCATACAAACCATGCAAACCTCATATTCTTTTGTTAGCTGAGAAGATCTGCTCTAGTATTTAGCAGAAGGATTACCACCACTACTATCTTATGTTGTGTAGGTACTTAGAAGTTAATTAGGCTCTTAGCTTAGAAGACCTGCTCTAGCACTGCATTTTAACTGAATTTTCAGATTATGATCATGAGTAGATATCTACGATTTTAACACTGCATTTTAACTGAATTTTCAGATTATGATCATGAGTAGATATGATCATGAATAGTTATTACTGGAGCCACCATACAAACCATACACATATCCAGATTAAACAAAAAGTATCATGTTTAACTGAATTTTCTGTGCATTTTAACACTGCATTCTGTGTGGGTGCAAAAGTCTAACAACACTAGAACTGAACTGATTGATCTATACATGTGTAGGAGGAGCTAGATCCTTTTCTCCAAAATTTTGGCAGACTTATTGTGACATAGAGTACTGAATGAGTAGCTACTAAATGTGTACTCAATAAATTCAGTTAAACTTGGACATGACTGCAGCCCATTTAAACTTGGACTACAAATATTGGATGGATCCATTTAAATTGACAGAAAACTAAATATTCACTGTAGTCTTAATTAACTGAATTTTCCGAAGCCATTTTCCTGCTCACAAGTTGACAGAAAACTGTTTGAAACAAATTTTGACACAAGTTGACTGAAACAAATTTAGAAAGCATAGTACTCCTGTGATTTAGAATGCATCTTTAACTGAATTTACTAAGTTAAGTGTCATACACAGGAATTCTGCACGCCATCCAAATTGATTTACTAAATATTGGATGTTCAGCATTGTAAGTCAATTTTCTTCCTTTGATAAACTTTACTCCATTCTTTGTATCTAATCTATCCACGCTATGGCTGCATATTTACTTACTGTACCAAACATGTCCACTGCATACCTGTTTTTGTTATGCCAATCATTTCAGTAAATTAGAATATACAATAGTATTTCTTGCAAATTGTTTTGTGACTATTCTTGAGATGGTCTTTCTTATTTTAACTGATCCATCCCATGTGATATGCTAGATTTTAGCATCTCTATTGATGGACCTTTAATGAAACTAAAGAATAACTGGAAGTGTACTTGATAGCATGAAATGGACCTCTTATACACATGCTCTTGCTAATTGCAAGAATAACTGGAAGAATAATATATGTTCTTTATATTTATACATGCTCTCGCTGTAGCAATAACCTATCTTTTCAATTGCTCCACTGCTCGTTTATTTACCGTATATCTGTTTGTTATGTAAGTCATTTTATTTAGTAAAGTATAGACAGTATTATTTCTTGCAAATTATTGTGTGACTATTCTGGAGATGGTCTTTAAGTGTTCCTATCTAGACTTCTTATTTTAGGCTTTTAGCTGATCCATTCCATGAGATATGCTAGATTTTAGCATCTGTATTGATGAACCTTTGATGAAACTAAAGAAAAACTGGAAGTGTCCTTGATAGCATGAAATGGACCTCTTAACTAAATACTCAGTCATCCACAGTCCTTTTATTTGTTCCATGCTGATAGCTTTGCTGATTTAACATTAATAAGAAAACCATATTGATTTTAAATTTTACACGCAGCTCCTGAGGTGAAAATAGATTGAAAGAGATGTCATCATCAGAGGATGAGCAAGTTGAACACGACACTGTAGAACATGAATTGTTTTCCATGCCATCTGATGCCATGGAGCATGGAACAAATAGCAGCAGCAGCACATAGCAGCAGATCAATCTACAAGCTACTGTACCTTCTTCAGAGAGCAAATAGCAACAGCAGCAACACGTCACAGTCACTTGGACCAGCAGCAGGAGGAACACGACATGTTCACTTGGATCAGCAGCAGCAGCACATGTAGAGGAGCAGCAGCATCAACACGGGCAGAGGAGCAGCAGCAGCACAGGCTAGCTCCACCAGCGGTAGGGGAGAAGCAGAGGAGAAACAGAGTAGCAGCAGGCACGCAGGGTCGCAGGCATAGGAGAAGGAGCAGCACGGCAGCTGGTGGGGGCTCGACGAGGAGTTGCGGGAGATAGAGGAGGACGCACGCAAGCTCTTGTCCACCGGATCGTGGAGGCCGGTTCCGGCGACGCCCGTAGTAGATCACGGCAGGAGGGATCGTGGCGGCGCACGGGAGGCAGCTCAAGGTGGACTCGCGGGAGATCGAGGAGGACTCGCGGTAGCTCGAGGAAGATGAGAGGGAGCTCCTGCTCCGCTGGATCATGGTGGGAAATTCCGGCGACGTCTGCAGGTAATCCGGCGAGAGGGGATCGCTGCGGCACAGGTTTGGGCGGCGGTGGCGGAGCAGGTACTTGGCGACGGCCGGCGTCGAAGGTATGTGGCGACGGAGGCGGAGCACTTTCTGATGGGCGGCAAATCACGCAGCTTGGCGGCGCCGGCCCCTAGCGACGCACGGGCGACGGCGGAGGAAGAAGACGGGGGTGGAGGGACTTCTTTGCGACTGTTTTGAACCTACGATGGCCTTTTTGCAAAATTACCAATGAACTACGGGCGCGACATGTTTTTCGGGACGGGGGGAGTATTATTCTAAAAACAAATAATTATTTAGTAACACAAATATTTCTTGAGTAAGTAGTTTGACCACAGTTTGACCAGATTTGACCAAAATTCAAAAAATTGAAATAATTATTTAGCAACACTAATATTCTTGAATAATTATGTAGTAACACTAATACTTGTTGAATAAGTAGTTTGACTAGATTTAACCAAAATTAAAAAAAATCTGAAATTTGAGCATATCTTTTTTTCTTTTGGAATTTGAGGATTCTGAAAATTTTGCAAACAGGCCTACGGCGGTCAAATTTGGATGCGGATTTTGGTGCTGAACATTTTGATATATTATACGTTTTTTTCCGACATCGTATGCAAAAGTTATAGCCGTTTTACTTTTTCATGACACTTTTTTTGCAAATATGTCCAAATTAAGTTTTTTAATTTTCCTAACTAGTAGATGTAGTAATATAACTACATCTCGAAGGATTTTATTTTTTGAAGTTTTTATCATTTTCTTTTGTTTTTTTCAAAACTGAAATGGCGATACACGGGGAGGGGGGTAGAGTTTGAGAAATGGGCCCTTTAGTCCCTGTTTGAGACATGAACCAGGACAAAAGGCCATCGCACCCTTTAGTCCCGGTTCATGTCTCAAACCGAGACTTGAACCGGGACAAAAGGGCATCGCACCCTTTAGTCCCGGTTCGTGTCTCAAACCGGGACTAAAGGGTCCATTTGAACCGGGACTAATGCCTTTAGCCGCTCGAACCGGGACTAATACTCACATTAGTCCTGGTTCGTAATGCAACCGGGACTAATGTGTATATTGCGCTGTGACCAAAGCCCTGTTTTCTACTAGTGATATATAGATCATCATATTTAGACTTAGACAAATCTCACACAAAATATATGTTTAAGTGCACAAGTTATTTATTAGTTAAGCTACAAACAAACAAGTATATGTTTCATCCGATATAAACACGTTAGTCCTCGCGACATACATCCGATTTAAACATGTTAGATAGATACACGTTTCGAACCCTAAAAAATTATAGTCAATAAAAATAATTTTCTTACCATCAGAACGATTAATTAATAATATCAGCAACGTACGCAATTTCTAGGGCGATGCATAAAGGGTAATGGACAAGGAATATTTAAATACAAACATGAGTATTGATGGAGAAGTATGTAAATGAGCGGTGATGACTAGAACCAAATGCTTGAGGGTGTGGTTGTCAGTTGTCATTTATATGCATGTTTTTCAATAAAATATAGATACAATTGCGTGTGCCAATCATGAACATGCAAGTAGGTCGGGTAGAAACAAAATTGGATTACTCTCAATAGCTATGCACAAACTGACAAGGTTATGTTTGCATACCTATGCTAGAGAGCGTAATAGAATCATCGATGTTTCCAGCACAATTGCACAGGACACGTGGCTAGTTTACACAGAAATCAGGTGGAAGACATGCCAATGATATTTCATCAAACAAAAATCCTATTCCTACGTACTTGGTTCATTTGGATCATAACTACCTCCATGATTTCAGCTAACTGCTAACCGATGTAACTTGTACGTAAACTTTACATAAAAACCGTGCATATGAATAACATTGCTCTCCATCAAAAGTAATGCTACATCTACGTAAAACACAAACGTAAACTAACGAAAACAACAACGTGGTGGGCTGGGGTTGGAGAGAGGGGAGGAAGGGGCCCACCCCCAGTTAAAATCAGGGGAAGGGGGGAGAAGATTTAGTTTAGGCAGGTTACGTAAGCTTTCGTAATTGTTTACGTAGATGTAGCATTATTGCTCCATCAAATGATCTTCTTTGTTAACCACCAAAGCCACCCGTTTTCTTAATATGAAAGCAGCCACTATGCCGCACCTTGTTTGAACAAGTGCAACCTAGCTATCCAAGTCAAGAGAAAAGGGGCACATTTCTCCCGTCAAAAAAGAAAGAAAGAAAAGCGGCATATTTCTGGTGCTCACGCATCTCCCACATTCGGAGGCATATTTGCAACATTCACCCCTCACCCGTCCACTCCCTTTTTCCACCCCTAGCCCTTCTCCTACGCTCGTAGGCATATCTTCTCGTCCTCCTCCTCCTCCTCCTCTCTCTCTCGAACCAGGACAAGATACAAGATCGCGGCGCACAGACTAGACGTGAGATGGGCATGCATCCAGCTAATACTGCCAATGGAAGCAATTGACATGTACGATATCCTGACGAACGACGTCCGGCGCCCGGCTGCCATGCATGCCACCTAATGCTAGCTAGCTAGTGCGCCATGGTGCGCTCCGGTTAGGATCCACGATCCATCGGCATCCGTCGAATCGGACGATCTTCTCCCCACAGAATACACTTCATCGATCGCTTCGCCTTTCGCCGAAGGCAGCTAGCTTCACTTCCGCAGCGGAGATCTCTGTATGTATTTTAGGGTGTACATTCACTCATTTTGTTCTGTATGTAGTCCATAATGAAATCTCTAAAACGACTTATATTTAGGAACGGAGGGAGTAGGTTGTATCGTTTGCATGTTTTTGTGGATTTGAGAATCTTGTATGAAATGCACAGATGCAGTTGTGCTAATTTGAAGAGTGTTTGATCACTGTCCGCGAATATTTAAGGGGTCATATTTGTCATATGCAATTATAGATGCTCTAAGCCGGTACCTGGTCTACACACAGCCCTCAGCCCGCCTGTCTGATATTCCTGGTGTTCCGCCACGCCACCGTATCCGCGGTCTGAGCAGTAACGACGAGAAGACGTTGCCATTTACGTGCGAGCCGTGAGGAGGAGAAGCTGGTGACGGATTTGGTTCTCAGTCCATTGGTTAAAATAGCTTGGGATTGTTTGGTCTGTGACAAGACCGAACCAAACCAAGCCAATAATAATAGGAAAAACCCAAATCAAACCAACTTACATTAGGAACTCAGCCCGTTTTATCCAAACCAAAAGAGTCCAATAGGAAAACTGATCCAAAATTGAAGTTTGAGTCCAAACCATTCCCAGGTCTACTTCCGGTGATCCTTCCTTCCAGCGCATACATCCCTGGAAAGTTATTTAACCCGGCCATGGTCACCGCACCTCGCCTTGGTCGCACCTGCGGGGTCGGTCGGCGCCTCCGGTTTGGTGGTACGGATGACGGTTTTGGAATGTTGGATGCATGCATTACCGGGTGGGGATAGACCGCTGTACCAATGAGTAATGGGTGACTGTGGTGGCGACTGATTTGAGTGTTTGACACGAGCGTATGCAGTGGAGATTGTGGCCGCTCCACTACCCCATCGATCTCGCGGCTTCGGTCCTTGCTTTCTCTCTGCCTGCCGTCCCGTTCCACGGGCCACGGCTGCTCGGCACATGTCAAAGAAGGATTCGTGCACCCAAATATTACTAGATTATTTTTTACGAAAAGGGGTTCGCCCCAGCTTCTGCATCTGAACGATGCATACGGTCAATATTATTAATAAGCAAAAGGTCTAACAATAGTCTCCAAGTCTCAAACAAAGAAATACAAAAAAAAGGCTCACAAAGAGCTAAGCAGTAAATATAAAGGCCACAACCGGCTGGCAAAAGATAGGAGCACTACATGCCTATTCTATTACATGACCGTCATCCAAACCGGTTAAAAATATCCCGTGCTACCATCTCCCATCGGGTAGACCCGGTAACCAAACGCTTCCTGGTCTCCGTTGGAGTGAGTAGCGACCACATACAGATCAACGCAGTGGCTCTGAAGATAACCTGCAAAAAATGATTTTTTTGTTGTTCTGTTAAAGACCAAATCATTTCTGCAGTTCCAGACTGTCCATAACAAAGCACATACTCCCACACGAATGTGTCTCGCTGTATCGGTATCTATCCCATCAAGCCACGTCTCAAATAACGTGTTGATAGAATTCGGTGGAGTAATGTTAAAGGTTATGTGAACCGACCGGCACATAATTTTTTCCATAGGACAATCAAGAAAGAGGTGTTTGATTGATTCATGTTGGTCACAGAAGCTACATCTTGTAGATCCTGTCCAATTGCGTTTTGCCAAATTATTCTTTGTTAAAATAACTTGTTTATGTACAAAGCACATAAACACTTTGATTTTCAACGGTACTTTAACTTTCCAAACATGTTTCGATCTAGGAATCACACTAGTATTAATAACATCCAAATACATAGATTTAACCGAGTGTGAATTGGGGGCTTTACCTTTCACGTATTTAGGTATACCAATTCACCATAGTAAGCTGACCAACAAAGAATGGAAATGCATTGAGGACCGTTTTGAGAAGAAATTGACAGTGAGACCGACTGATTCGCTTTTTGTACAAACAATTGTACAAAATACTTAGTCCAGACATTTTTATTATCTATTAGTGTGTATCTATCTGTACCATAATATTTTTGAATGTTAAGGAATTAGAGAAATTTACATGCTTTCTCGTTCCATTCACGAGGAGCTGGATGAGAAGAAATTCTCATGTCCGGTTTTCCAGCAGAGATGAAACTAAGAACGAACCATCGACAATAACCAAACGATGCAGCTTAACTAACTAAGGGCATCTCCAACGTCATCTTAAACTTCACCATGTCGTCTCCGCATATGCTCTTAGACATCTGGAGGTACTTGTCCCACGAATCTGCGGTCGTGCCATACGCAAGAATCTACAATGCAACCATGCACTTGCGGCAGCCAAAGAATCCAATATATCCTACGACATCCTTCTTAGGATGAAGTAGTTAACATAGGCCCAGACGCCATTGTAGAGGCAATCGAACACAATTTTCTGCATCCAAAAGAGCTGACGGAAATTGTTCGCAAATGGAGCATCGGGGGCAAAGTAGTCATCCATCAACGTCAAATGCCCTCATGCCTTGTTCCAATTCAGCATTCAATGAGCCTTGATCGATCCCTTATAATTGAGAACATGCTCTTCCGCATGCTCCACATCTACAAGGACCGCCTGCGTCATCGTTGTTTCATCCGCATAATCCTCCTCGTGGGAGACTCAAGTAGTGCTTGTAGATATACTCCAGGTCCGATCCATTGCTTCAAAAGACAAAAAATGTCAAAAACTTGGCATGTGCATTTCACCAACCACTTGCCGGGCGTGATGACTCCCACGAATGGCAACTGTGGGGGCATATGGTACATGTGTGGCAGACGGACGAGAGGTGTGGAACGGCGGCCTAGGCAAAGCAGTATGGCGACCGGGTGGAGGGCTGGAGATCACAGAGGTCAGACAAGGGCTTGGCAGGCGACCGGGGTGGTCAGCGGCGGCGGTGGCCATGGAGGAACCGGATGCAGAGAAAGGGGAAAGGCATGGACTTTTGGATGGGATAGAGGTGTCGGAGTCTTATGCGGGGGAGGTCCGAACACTTGTTTTCGGTTTGCGAGAAAACGGACAAGCAGACTGGTCCCAAACCAATGCGGGACGATGTTAAATGGTAAACTGCGTCAGAGCAGTTCGGCCCAGAGTCTAAGGGCCAGCTTTGGAGATGACCTAAGACACCATATCCACATTATCAACTGTTCAGTGGCTTGATTAGTGTTGTACACACGAAAGAAGTGCCCTTTCTTCAGGGTAATGTCACTTAGGACAAAAGTTCACAAAACCGCCGGAATCTGGCTGGGATATCAAAACTAGTACAGCTTGACTCTGCCATATGCCCATATCGGACTATTTTGTTTGATCATCCACTAGACAACTGGTGGTTTTGTCGTATCCGGAGGAGGACCACTTCACTTTCCGTTTAGCTTCTGTCGGCGTCGCGTCGCCTGAAAAGAGGAACCAGAGGTGGAGGTATCTTCGCAGCAGCCGCACCGGCGTTACACCGGCGGCACCGGCAGGTGATCCAGCCATGCATGGCCATGAATCAGACCCACTAATCGCGGTGCGCGCCCTTTCTTCCTCTCCGGTCAATGGAGAAAGACAAGGGAACGAAAAAGAAAATACGTAGGCTAATTGGCTTAACTAGTTTAGTTTAAGCCATCTCAGTGGCCAACTCGCCTCCAGTCCGTGTTGCTCGCTGCTGTTGCAACAACAGCAACGTTAAAACCACCACCACCGGCGGCGGCCGCCTCAGCAAAGCAAGTCGTCGTAGCCATAGACCTATGCTAACCTACGTACTAGCTAACTTCTCCTCTTACGTACGTACAGACGTTGATACTTGATAGCAGCGACAGCACCAGAGGCAGCATTGCTACTAGAAGGACTACTCCCAAGTGTTCAAACTTTAGATTAACAAAATGTAATGCTAACCCCGCCATTAGCTAGAAGAAGACAACAACAGGCGATATGGTATCATTCATCGAATATTTTGTGGCAATGATTTGCAGCTTTTGGGTTGCGCTGTCACCTTTAAACTATCAGCGGCTGGAGTTCCAGAGCCACCCCAGCCTATCACGCGACCGCGGACCTGATGGGGTGTTCTTTGCTTTGCATGAAGAATATATGTGATGTCTTGTTGGAAGGAAAAATCCTACTCTTTTGCTTGCTTTATATTTTGAGCAAAACTCTTTTGCTTGTTGCATCTTACTTGTTGTGGCTTACTCGTTTGCTCATCCGTTAAGAAACTTCATGACAAGTACCAAGAAGTTTGGCTGGTTTTGTGGCCTCGACGTGCCCAGGCGGGTGCGCGGCCTCGGGGCCAGGACGGAAGTCGAAGCGGTGGCTTCACTCGTGCGCGTTTGGTGTTGGCTTCGGTCGCCTAGGTGAAAGAGCCATCGACTCGACTGGCTCACAGCCTCGGGGCCGGACGGAAAGTCGGAGCCGTGGCTCAAGAATTCTCCTGTGTGTATTGTTGGCCTTCGTCGCTTGGGCGGCCGTGCCATTGACTAGTTTGGTGTGCGGCCTCGGGTCGGTGTAGAAGTCGGAGCGGTGGCTCCGGAGTCCTCTGTAGTGTTGCGGGTTGTCACCTCCGGTCACTTGGCTGATAGAGTCATCGGCTCGGCTGGTGCGTAGCCTCGGGACAGGCGTGCGGGCGTCTCGCAAATGTATCGGGCTTTGGCCAGTTTTTCATATTAACTGGTCAATTCTCTTCTTCTTAACAAAAAGGTAGAGCTCTCGCTGGTTCCTGAAAAATAAATTAATTCCCTTTTTAGGACCAATTGTTTTGGGGCTTATGAGTAGTTGCAAAATAAGTTGCCCTCTATCCAACTTATTTTGGCAGCTCAATCTAAAATTTTATTTTAAAAGCCCAGTACTTAAGAAGCCATCCATAAGCTCCAAAAGAATTGGCTCTTGATTTCAAAAGATAGATACACACCCATAAATAAAATACATATGTGAAGAATTAAGTGTTGAATTATAGATTAGATTTTGGCCCATATAACAAACAATTCCTGGAAAATCTCAAAGGCCCATGTGAAGTTTCATGACCACTAGTAGGAAAAGGGGCTTTTACCCCGGTTCATAAGGGTCTTTAGTCCCGGTTCTGGAACCGGGACTAAAGGGTCGTTACTAATGCCCTAGCCCTTTAGTCCCGGTTCTTACACGAACCGGGACTAAAGGCCACTAGTACAAAAGAGGGCTTTCGTCACAGGGCAATATCCACATTAGTCCCGATTCAGTCACGAACCGGGACTAATGTGAGCATTGGTCCCGGTTCGTGCGGCTAAGGCATTAGTCCCGGTTCACCTGGGCCCTTTAGTCCCGGTTGGTGCCACGAACCGGGACTAAAGGGTGCGATGCCCATTAGTACCGGTTGGTGGCACCAACCGGTACTAATGGGCTTTGAGGCATTAGTACCGGTTCATGGCATGAATCGGTACTAAAGGGCCCATTTTCAAACTCTACCCCCCCCCCCCCCCCCCCCCGTGGACCGCCTTTTCAGTTTTAGAAAAAACAAAAGAAAATGATGGAAATGTCAAAAAAATAAAATCCTCAAAAACCTAACAGAAAAAAGTTACGGGGCTTTTAAGATCTGGAGAGGCAAAAAAATTCAAAAAATTTCAAATTGTGGTCAAACTGTGGTCAAACTAATTATTCTAGAATATTAGTGTTACTAAATAATTATTTCAGTTTTTTTGAATTTTGGTCAAATCTGGTCAAATTGTGGTCAAACTAATTATTCCAGAAATTTTAGTGTTACTAAATAATTATTGTTTTTTAAAACAATAGTTTCAAACTCAAACAGTGAAATGTGTCACTTCATGCTCAAGCTAAATTCCTGAGGGTTAATAGAATTGACATCTTACTATTGTCAGAAAAACAACAAGTGCAGACTTGAAAACGAGGGAGAATAGAACCCGGAAGTTAAGCGTGCTCAGGCTGGAGTAGTGAGAGGATGGGTGACCGTTCGGGAAGTTAGATGATTTGGAATGATGAGCGGTGATTAGAGATTAGAGGATAAATTGAGCAGTGATGAGGGTGGTGATTAGAGATTAGAGGTAAAAATAATTCAGAAATTTGAAAAAAAAAATTCGCAAAAAAAATTTCCAAAAAAAATCATAAGTTACCAACCGGGACTAAAGGTGGAGCTCCACGTGGACGCGGCCTTTAGTCCCGGTTCGTGTAAGAACCGGGACTAAAGGGGGGAGGCATTAGTAACGACCCTTTAGTCCCGGTTCAAAAACCGGGACTAAAGGCCCTTACCAACCGGGACAAAAGCCCCCTTTTCTACTAGTGGGCCGTCCTCGTGGCCGGTGCGGGGAGCCCAGGCAGGAGGGCCTTTGGTCCCGGTTGGTGCCACCAACCGGGACCAATAGGCATCCACGCGTCAGCACCTGGCAGGAGCTGAGGTTTTTGTTTTTTTGAAAGGGGGTGGTTTAGGGGTTTTGGGGGGTTAATTTAGGTGTTTCGTATATTGTGTTAGCTAGCTAATTAATAGAGAGAAGTGTCCTCTCTTATCTCCGTGCTTGGTCGACGGTACGTACTATATACGTATTGAGAGTAGTAGACACGGTAGCTAGTAATCAAATGAAGGAAACAGAAGATCGTCATGAACATATGCATACAGAGAGAAGTGATATCGACCACCTCTCCTTTTCCAAGATATTGGTCGAACAACAAGTTCTCGTATATCTATCCGACACTACCGGCTACATATATACAATAATTATCTCTTACAATACAATCTCCTAATTATATTGTAGGAACACAGGGTCCACATAGTATTCTTCGTTTTCAGCGATCACGTGGTCAAGGAAGAATGCCGCCAATTCCTCTTGAATTCCTCGCATACGATCTTCTGCTAGGAGTGATCCCGCTTCCGAAAAATCTAATTTGAAGAAGGGGGTCAATACATATATATATGAATAAATGAAACTCAACACAAATGATGGTAATAAAATAAAATTGTGAATATTATTGCTTACGCACTTCATATTGTTCTTCAGTGTAGCCCCGCTCACAAGTATGGTAGCGGATGGACTCGCAAACGTAGTATCCACAGTAATTATTCCCGGGTTGCTGCCACAACCACTTTACAAGAAATAGAGGTCAATCAAACTGATAAGCAAGCATGCTAAATGGTATTGATCAAACTAGCGCTTGAATCACTAGGAGATGCGCGGAACATGCTACTATAGTACTTACTTTCGGGTGTCTAAATTGCAGCTGGTTCGGCAGTCCCGGGGCTTTTGAGGTGAATTTTCTCCAAACCCTGCCAGACAAAGAAAACAATTACTTGATATCAGGAAATGAACAAAGTTGCTGATATGGTGGATAATGATCGATTTAACTTACTTCTGGAGCATTTGAGTCATGTTCGCATAGTCCTGGGGATCTTTTCGTCTCGAGTCTAAGACGGTTACTACTCCCGGCTCAAGCTTAATCTCTAGGAGAATATAGTGGAAGCTGCGCATGCATGCATAAGTCATCAATTACATTACCATAACCTGGACTAATAAGGGAAACCGAATATGCAGAAGACAGTAACACTCACTTGAAGTTGTAAGGAAAGAGTATTATATCTTTGTTTTGATTTAATACCAACGATTGTAGCAAGTTGGCCTCGGCTTCTTTGGGATGTTTTTCAACCGTATATGCATCTATGAGATTTGTGTTAATGAACCCAATATCACTGATTTGTCTTTTCTTCAATTCGGCGATCTTCAATCTGCATAATATAGTGAGGATAAGTATAAATACATGCAATGAAAGAGCTGACCTATATAGAGAGACTTAATGACAGAAGTAGTACTAGTTACAGACAGTAGCAAGTGATCGTTGTTTTATCGAGGGACTTTTGATTGTAAAACTGGAAGAAATCCTCAAATGGAACATTCAGCAGTTCAATTCCAACGAGGTCATGCTCCGGTTTAACTCTCAGCGTCAAAGTACTCATCCCATCAGACTCTCTGCAGGTTTTCATGTACCAATCATGTAGTCTTCGCATCATCGTGCTTAGAGATCTGACATCTTTGACGAGAGGCTTCCCGTAATGGTATTTGTGGTCGTCCACCTCCATGATTTCATAATGTACATCGTCGGGCAGGTAATCTCCAAGATTGCTATAACCGGGCACCATACCCGGATCATTAGCGACGATGTCTTTTGACACCTTGAGCGGGGGGCACGATTGGTTTGCTTGTTCGCTGAGCTGGGCAATTTTTTCCCAGCTCGTCGTTCTTTCATCCTTTTATCACTGACAGTACTTCCCGACCGCTCCGCTTCGGCATATGCCTTTCCAAGAACGCGCTCATAGTTGCCTCTTGGCGGAGACTTTGGTGGTTTTGTCAGGGCAGCCAGAGTGCGCTTTGCTTTCACCGGATCTACCTTCTCCTCCGGAGGTGGATGTTTCTTTGCTTTGACCCCTTCAAAGAAGTTATTCACTTCGGCTCGCACGATCTTCGCATTCTCCTCCTCGGTCCTCTCATATGGTAACTTCTCTGGAGTCTTCAGAGAAGGACCGAATCTGTATTGCCTCCCGCCTCTGGCAGCTGTACTGCTAGACGCCGGCAGAGCAGACGGAGCGGCTGCGGCTGTCTTCTTTCCTTGCTTACGAGGCGGAGGAGAAGGACTACGACGCGCCGGAGCAGCCGCAGCGGCGGCGGTCTCTTCCGCCCTTGCTGACGAGGCGGAGAAGGAGGAGGCTGGCTGCTCTGGCGCGCCGGTGCTGGCGGAGAAGGAGGCGGAGTGCCGCCACGCGCCGGAGAAGGAGGCTGAGTGCCCTGATCACTCGCTAGAGGAGGAGGCGGAGGAGGAGGCGGAGTGCCCTTACTCGCCGGAGCCATCCAGTTCGGAAGCCTGATGAGCTCCTTCCGCCATAGGCATGGAGTCTTCAGAGCAAAACCCGGCCGAATCTCCCCTTCACCGGTAGGGTGGTCAAGCTGGAGGTCCTCAAATCCCTCCGTTATTTCATCCACCATCACCCTAGCATATCCTTCTGGAATCGGCCGGCAGTGGTAGGTTGCCCCGGGTTCAGTAGGTAAAACAGAGCCAACAGCCGCCTTGACTTTCAAGTTCTGCCATTCCGCCATAAGGTGGCAATGTTGAGACTCCGTGATAGCATCCACGGGGTAGCTAGGAGTAGCCGCATGCTCCAGCTGAGGCAGCTCGGTGGAAGCCACGCTGCTTCTACGCTAAGATGGCGGTGTAGCTTCGGGGGCAGTTTCGGCATCTCTATTGCCGTCTCGTTCCTCTAGCACTTGAACCCTTTCGTGCAGACGCTGAATTTGGATCTGCTCCACTTTTTTCCTCCTCTCCTGGGTTTTGTAACCGCCCGCGTCCGGAAAACCAGCCTTCCACGGAACGGAGCCTGGCGTGCCTCGTGTCCGTCCAGGGTGCTCAGGATTCCCGAGGGCCATTGTGAGCTCGTCGTTCTCTCTGTCTGGAACGAACGTCCCTTGCTGCGCTGCATCGATATAGTGCTTAAGCTTCTTGACGGGTATTGCAAGTTGCTCGTCCGTCCAACGACACCTCCCTGATACAGGGTCCAAGGTTCCGCCAGCCCCGAAGAACCAAGTCCGGCAACGGTCTGGCCAGTTCATTGTCTCTGGTTCGATCCCTTTATCAAGCAGATCCCTCTCAGACTTGGCCCACTTAGGCCGGGCTTTGAGGTAGCCACCTGACCCCGTGCGATGGTGAAGCTTCTTCTTTGCAGCATTCTGCTTGTTTGTCGCAGACATCTTCTTACTCTTTTCCGATGTCTTGTGGGCCACAAATGCGGGCCAGTGATCTCTGATCTTCTCATACCGGCCGACGAATTCTGGTGTCTCTTCTTTGTCGACAAAAGTTTTCAGCTCATTCTTCCACCTCCTGAATAGGTCTGCCATCTTCTTAAGAGCATGAGACTTGATTAATTGCTCTATAACTGGCTTCTCCGGATCCTCCTCTGGCGGTAGGGTGAAATTTGCCTTCAGCTCAGTCCAAAGATCATCTTTTTGCATATCATTGACATAAGACACCTCAGGGTCTTCCTTCTTAGGCTTATACCATTGGTGGATGCTGATCGGGATCTTGTCCCTAACTAGAACCCCGCACTGAGCAGCAAAAGCATCCTTTGTCCGGAGGGGTTCAATCGGTTGGCCGTCGCGCGCGATTGCTGTGATCTCAAACCTTTCATCCGAGCGCAACTTTCTCTTCGGGCCTCGTCTCTTTACCACAGTTGTGCTCGATCCGGAGGGCTAGAAAAAATAAGAAAGACGAGTGTTAATTAATATGTGTACATACCAAAACAATGAATGCATCAATTAGCTAGTCAGCACAGGCTTAACTAATATGTTTACCTGGCCGGACTCTGTAATTCGGTCACCGGATCCGTCACCACGGGCTCCTTCTTGCACCAGCATTGGGTCACCGGAGCCATCATAATCATGTCTTTCCTCGTCCACTCTTCGATCACCGCAGCCTGCTTCTTCACCCTGTTCTTCCAGACCATCATTGTCGTTAAGATACGACAAGATATCACCTCCGGCTAAGATTATGTCCCCCAACACATCTTCTGTTTGCTCATCTCGTCCGTGCTCCATTGTTTCTGCAAATATTTCAACATGGCAATTATTACACAAACATGACAGCAGGTGGATATATTAGTGCAAGCATAGACCTAGCTTATTCTGGGTTTGGGGTGGCCTAGGCAACGCTTCAAGGGTAGGGGCGCGGCGGGAGGGGGTAGGAGACCGACATCGTTTTTTTTCTAGGGTTTGGGTGTCCTCGAGAGTTTTGGTCGAGCGAGAGGGCCGGGGGGTGCTCCCGTGGTATAAGTTATCACGGTCGAGAGGGGGTATACATATCGACCGTCCATCATGTCGAAGTTATCTGGGAGGGAGTTATATATATCGACAACGACGACATACATACACGGGAAAATAATGTTATCGGGGAGGGGGTATATATCGACCCCCCCCCACGTGTTGAAGTTATCGGGAGGGGGTTTTCTATCGACAACGACGACATACATACACGGGAAAATAATGTTATCGAGGAGGGGGTATATCGACCCCCCTCGTGTTGAAGTTATCCCCCCTCGTGTTGAAGTTATCGGGAGGGGGTAATATCGACAACGACAACATACATACACGGGAAAATAATGTTATCGGGGAGGGGGTATATCGACCCCCCTCCCCACGTGTTGAAGTTATCAGGAGGGGTTATATCGACAACGACGACATATATACACGGGAAAATAATGTTATCGGGGAGGGGGTATATCGACCCCCCTCGTGTTGAAGTTATCCCCCCTCGTGTTGAAGTTATCGGGAGGGGTATATATCGACGACGACAGACCCGATAAAACATAAGAAAACGAAGAAGAAATAAAAAGAGGAGAGAAGAAGAAAGGAATAGAGGAGAGGATTGAAGAAAAAAAAGAAGAAAAAAAAGAGGAGAAGAAGAAAGGAATAGAGGAGAAGAAGAAAAAATAGAATATTTTCTATTTTTTCTTCTCCTCCTCTATTCCTTTCTTATTCTATTTTTTCTTCTTCTCCTCTTCTTTTTCTTCTTTTTTCCTCTTCTTATTTATATCTCCTCTTCTTCCTCTCCTCTTCTTCTTTCTTTCCTCTTCTTATTTTCTTCTTTCCTATCCTTCTTTTTCTTCTTCTTCCCTTCCTAGCTAGATATATAAAACTTTTCTAAAATTGTAACATTTTTGACATATATATTCATACATTTTGAACATCTACATACATACAATTTTTTTTGTTCACATATACATTATAGCCACATACACATATACATCACATATGAACAAAAAAATAAACTAATAAAAATAAAAAAACAGAGCCAGGGTGGGGGCTCTCACAGCGGGGGCGGCTAGGACGATGGCGACGGCGGGGGCGGGGGCGGCGAGGGCGCCGGCGCGCGGGGCCGGGACGGGGCGGGGGCGGCGAGGGCGCCGGCGAGCACGCGCGGGCCGGGCAGGGGGTCTCGGGGCGCCGAGGCGGCGCGCGCGAGCAGGGGAGCACGAGGCGGGGCGGCGCGTGGGGGCAGGGCGACGGCGACGGGCACTGGGCGGCAACCCGTCGAGGCAAGGGCGCGGGGCGACGGCGATGAGGAGCGGGCGGCGACGGCGAGCACGGGCAGCCTGGCGGCGTCGGGGGCAACTGGCAAGGTATGTCGAAAATTTCCTAAGTGTGGACTTATATAGCAAAGCCTTTAGTCCCGGTTCGTGGCACCAACCGGGACTAAAGGTGGGCATTAGTCCCGGTTGGTGCCACCAACCGGGACCAAAGGCCTCTTTTCAGCAGCCCAAAGGACGGGAAGCGGCGGCCTTTGGTCCCGGTTGGTGGCACCAACCGGGACTAAGGGGGGGGCATTGGTCCCGGTTGGTGCCACCAACCGGGACCAAAGGCCTTGCGCTGCCCGCGGCCAAAAGTTTAGTCCCACCTCGCTAATTGAGAGGGGCTCGGAGTGGTTTATAAGCCCCACTGCGGCTGCCCTCTCGAGCTCCTCTCAAATGCAGGCTTACGGGCCTAATGTCACACTGTGCTGTCTGTTGGCCTATTGGGCCTTCTGCGGGCCTGAATCCTGGCCCAGGTTGGGTTTCTAGTCGTATTCAGGCCGTGGTGGCCCAATAGGTGGCAGTTTTTTAAATTTTTTCCATTATTTATTTTCTTTTTTTTTTTTGCTTTATTTTTTTAATTCTTTTTGCTTTTAGGTCAGCAAAATTATAAACTGTGTGTTAGTGCCATTAGTTTTAGAAAACATATAAACTTTCTATTAGTGCCACTAGTTCTTTATGAAAATTCTTTTTGCTGTATTTAGTTTTTTGTTTTCTTTTTTGCTATATTTATTTTGTTTTATTTCTACTTACAACAAAAAACTTATTTATTTTATTTTATTTTGTTTCTAATTACTTATTTATTTTACTTTATGATAATTCTTTCTGCTATTAAAGTTTCTATCAAAAAAAGTTCTTTATGAAAATTCTTTTTGCTTTTAATGATTAAAAATAAAAAAGAGGCGCAATGCGCGTTGATTTGCTTCAAGCCTTTCGGAATAGTGTAGACTGCACTGCACATAGCTCGATGCAGTCTACCTTATTCCTCAAGGCTTGAAGCTAAGCAACGTGAGCATTGCGCCTCTTCTTCATCGTCTCTGCACTCAGGGCTTATAAACCGCTCCTAGTGCCTCTCAGCTAGCTAGGTGGGACTAAAAAACTGCTTAGCTAGTAAGAAACTCTAGTACCGGTTCGTGGCACCAACAGGGACCAAAGGATGGAATTGGTCCCGGTTCGTGCCACCAACCGGGACCAATGGCCTTGCACAACGGCGTGGTGGTGAGTTTAGTCCCACCTCGCTAGCTAAGAGAGAGCCGCACCTGTTTATAAGGTGCGGTGCGCCTGAGCTGTCGAGCTCCTCTCTAAAGCAGGCTTACAGGCCTAACCTCTCTGCACTCAGGGCTTATAAAGCATTTCAAATGAACTCTGAAAAGGTTGAAAGTTGGCATGGTATCATCATTTCATCCACATAGCATGTGCAAGAAAGTTGAGAGGGTTACGGAAAAAACTAGATGCACTTATTGTACAAAACGGACAATGGTATCATACTCGTCTATTACAAAGTTGGCATGCTATCATCATAATAGTTGCGGGAGAAAGTCTTCACTTTTTCTTCGCTTGTGTCATTTGCTTATTGCGCCGTAACCATGGATAATCTTCATCGTTTATCAGGATGCTTGGGTCAGCCTTGACTTTGAAGGGAGGAATTTCATGAAACTTTTCATAATTTTCAGACATCTCTGTCTTGCCCTCCACTCCCACAATGTCCCTTTTCCTGAAAGAACTATGTGCCGCTTTGGCTCATCGTATGATGTATTCGCTTCCTTATCTTTTCTTTTCCTCGGTCTGGTAGACATGTCCTTCACATAGATAACCTGTGCCACATCATTGGCTAGGACGAACAGTTTGTCAGTGTACCCAAGATTGTTCAGGTCCACTGTTGTCATTCCGTACTGTGGGTCTACCTGTACCCCGCCTCCTGACAGATTGACCCATTTGCACTTAAACAAAGGGACCTTAAAATCATGTCCGTAGTCAAGTTTCCATATGTCCATTATGTAACCATAATATGTATCCTTTCCCCTCTCGGTTGCTGCATCAAAGCGGACACCGCTGTTTTGGTTGGTGCTCTTTTGATCTTGGGCGATCGTGTAAAATGTATTCCCATTTATCTCGTATCCTTTGTAAGTCAATACAGTCGAAGATGGTCCCCTAGACAACGAGTACAACTCATCACAAACAGTGGTGTCACCTCTGAGACGTGTTTCCAACCAACTGCTGAAAGTCCTGATGTGTTCACATGTAATCCAGTCGTCACACTGCTCCGGGTGTTTGGAGCGCAGACTATTCTTGTGTTCATCGACATACGGGGTCACCAAGGTAGAGTTCTGTAGAACTATGTAGTGTGCTTCAGACCAAGAATATTCGTCCCAGCATATTATTGAGTTCCCCCCTCCAAGCGTGCCTTTTCCAGTCAGTCTCCCCTCATACCGCGATTTAGGGAGACCTATCTTCTTAAGGCCAGGAATGAAGTCAACACAAAACCCAATGACATCCTCTGTTTGATGGCCCATGGAGATGCTTCCTTCTGGCCTAGCGCGGTTACAGACATATTTCTTTAGGACTCCCATGAACCTCTCAAAGGGGAACATATTGTGTAGAAATACGGGCCCCAGAATGACAATCTCGTCAACTAGATGAACTAGGACGTGCGTCATGATATTGAAGAAGGATCGTGGGAACACCAGCTCGAAACTGACAAGACATTGTGCCACATCACTCCTTAGCCTTGGTATGATTTCTAGATCGATCACCTTTTGAGAGATTGCATTGAGGAATGCACATAGCTTCACAATGGCTAATCGGACGTTTTCCGGTAGAAGTCCCCCTCAATGCAACCGGAAGCAGTTGCGTCATAATCACGTGGCAGTCATGAGACTTTAGGTTCTGAAACTTTTTCTCTGGCATATTTATTATTCCCTTTATATTCGACGAGAAGCCAGTCGGGACCTTCATACTGAGCAGGCATTCAAAGAAGATTTCTTTCTCTTCTTTCGTAAGAGCGTAGCTGGCAGGACCTTCATACTGCTTCGGAGGCATGCGGTCTTTTTCGTGCAAACGTTGCAGGTCCTCCCGTGCCTCAGGTGTATCTTTTGTCTTCCCATACACGCCCAAGAAGCCTAGCAGGTTCACGCAAAGGTTCTTCGTCACGTGCATCACGTCGATTGAAGAGCGGACCTCTAGCTCTTTCCAGTAGGGTAGGTCCCAAAATATAGATTTCTTCTTCCACATGGGTGCGTGTCCCTCAACGTCATTCGGAACAGCTAGTCCGCCGGGACCCTTTCCAAAGATTACGTGTAAATCATTGACCATAGCAAGTACGTGATCACCGGTACGCATGGCGGGCTTCTTCCGCTGATCTGCCTCGCCTTTGAAATGCTTGCCTTTCTTTCGACATTGATGGTTGGTCGGAAGAAATCGACGATGGCCCAGGTACATATTCTTCCTGCTTTTGTCCAGGTATATACTTTCAGTGTCATCTAAACAGTGCGTGCATGCGTGGTATCCCTTGTTTGTCTGTCCTGAAAGGTTACTGAGAGCGGGCCAATCGTTGATGGTTACAAACAGCAACGCGTGCAGGTTAAATTCCTCCTATTTGTGCTCATCCCACGTACGTACACCGTTTCCATTCCACAGCTGTAAAAGTTCTTCAACTAATGGCCTTAGGTACACATCAATGTCGTTGCCGGGTTGCTTAGGGCCTTGGATGAGAACTGGCATCATAATGAACTTCCGCTTCATGCACATCCAAGGAGGAAGGTTATACATACATAGAGTCACGGGCCAGGTGCTGTGATTGCTGCTCTGCTCCCCGAAAGGATTAATGCCATCCGCGCTTAAACCAAACCATACGTTCCTTGGGTCAGCTGCAAACTCAGCCCAGTACTTTCTCTCGATTTTTCTCCACTGCGACCCGTCAGCGGGTGCTCTCAACTTCCCGTCTTTCTTACGGTCCTCACTGTGCCATCACATCAACTTGGCATGCTCTTCGTTTCTGAACAGACGTCTCAACCGTGGTATTATAGGAGCATACCACATCACCTTCGCAGGAACCCTCTTCCTGGGGGGCTCGCCGTCAACATCACCAGTGTCATCTCGTCTGATCTTATACCGCAATGCACCGCATACCGGGCATGCGTTCAGATCCTTGTACGCACCGCGGTAGAGGATGCAGTCATTAGGGCATGCATGTATCTTCTGCACCTCCAATCCTAGAGGGCATACGACCTTCTTTGCTGCGTATGTACTGTCGGGCAATTCGTTATCCTTTGGAAGCTTCTTCTTCAATATTTTCAATAGCTTCTCAAATCCTTTGTCAGGCACAGCATTCTCTGCCTTCCACTGCAGCAATTCCAGTACGGTACCAAGCTTTGTGTTGCCATCTTCGCAATTGGGGTACAACCCTTTTTTGTGATCCTCTAACATGCGATCGAACTTCAGCTTCTCCTTTTGACTTTCGCATTGCGTCCTTGCATCGACAATGACCCGGCGGAGATCATCATCATCGGGCACTGGTTCCTCTTGATCTTCAGCAGCTTCCCCCCTTGCAGCATCATTGGGCACATCGTCTGGTTCCTCTTGATCTTCAGCAGCTTCCCCCGTTGCAGCATCACCGTATTCAGGGGGCACATAGTTGTCATCGTCCTCTTCTTCTTCGCCGTCTTCCATCATAACCCCCATTTCTCCGTGCCTCGTCCAAACGTTATAGTGTGGCATGAATCCCTTATAAAGCAGGTGGGCGTGAAGGATTTTCCGGTCAGAGTAAGACTTCGTATTTCCACATGTAGGGCATGGACAACACATAAAACCATTCTGCTTGTTTGCCTCAGCCACTTCGAGAAAATCATGCACGCCCTTAATGTACTCAGAGGTGTGTCTGTCACCGTACATCCATTGCCGGTTCATCTGCGTGCATTATATATAATTAAGTGTGTCAAAAACCATTACAGAACATCATGAATAGATAATTAAGTGACCAAATTAATAGAAGTTCATCATCACATTAGAACCAAAGTACATACATAGTTCTCATCTAACAACATATATATAGCTCTCCAGAGCATCTAATTAATTAAACCATACATTGAAACTATGTAAAACATTTCAATGCGAAAACAAATGCGATCATAATCGCAACCAAGGTAACAATTGATCCAACGGCATAATGATACCAAGCCTCGGTATGAATGGCATATTTTCTAATCTTTCTAATCTTCAAGCGCATTGCATCCATCTTGATCTTGTGATCATCGACGACATCCGCAACATGCAACTCCAATATCATCTTCTCCTCCTCAATTTTTTTTCCTTCAAGTAATTGTTTTCTTCTTCAACTAAATTTAACCTCTCGACAATAGGGTCGGTTAGAATTTCCGGTTCAACCACCTCCTAGATAAATAAAATCTATGTCACGCTGGTCGGTATATTTGTCATAAACAATAAATGAATCAAATAGTTATAAAAAGATAATATATACCACATCCGAATCATAGACAGGACGAGGGCCGACGGGGGCGGATACCAAAACCATCGCACTATGTAATAAGAAGGAATAAAATAGTAAGAAAATTGGACAAGTATCTATCTAAAGTAAGAATTTTTTCTTTCAAAAAGAAGATAAGAACAAGAGGCTCACCACGGTGGTGCCGGCGACGAGATCGGCGCGGGCGGTCGACGGCGGTGAAGACGGGAATGGGACGTGACGGGCCGCTAAACCTAGACAAATCTCGAGGAAAATGGAGCTTTGAGGTCGAGCTTCGAGAGGACAAAGCTTAACTAGTGTGGCTCGGGCATTTCATCGAACGCCTCATGTGCATAGGAGGTGAGCTAGAGCACCACAAAGCCCTCCCCTCGCCGGCCAGAGAAAAACAAAGCACTGGAGTGCTCTGCTCGCGGTCGAGGGGTATATATAGGCACCTCATTGGTCCCGGTTCGTGGCATGAACCGGTACTAAATCCGGGCCTTCTGTCCCGGTTCATGCCAAGAACCGGGACAAATGGTTGTGGGCCAGGAGCGAGGACCATTAGTCCCGGTTCGTGGCTCGAACTGGGACAAATGGTTCCATACGAACCGGGACCAATGCCCACGAGGCCCCGGCTGCCCCCCTGGGCTCACGAACCGGGACGAATGCCCCATGAGTCCCGGTTCGTGACTGAACCGGAGCTAATGTGAAAACTGCCCTGTGACCTATGCCCTGTTTTCTACTAGTGGACATGGTGGATTTTGAAATTTCTTATTTGGCGCACTAAAGAATACTCTCCCTAGGAATTCCCTATTCACCACTCTCTACGGTGAACTATCATTCAATCGCACAGAGAAATGACTTAGCGACCAGATATATGGGCCAACTCATATTTTAGCGTTTTACACAGTGCAAGCAACCCTGTTTTAACCTGCTAGAAGGATACCTAAACCGGTTTTGTTTTTCTCACTGGAATTTTATACGGTTTTTGTTTTTCATCTCTTTTCTTCTTCTTTTTCTTTCCTTCTCTTTTTAAAAAAAATTCCAAATGGATTATAATTTTCAAAAATTATTTGCTAACCTGGGAAAATGTTCAATTTTTTTAAAAGATCAGCAATTAAAAAAAAGTATTTTCAAAAAATAATTGGTAATATAAAAATGCTAGGAATTTTAATAATGTCCATAATTTTTTTATCCAGTTTTCCAAAAACATTCGAAAATCCAAAAAAAATGCATTTCAAAAATCAGTTCATATTTTCAAAAAAACCAAGCTTTCAAAAAGTGTTTAGAAGATTAAAAAATTATTATTTATTTCAGAAAAAATCATGTTTTACCAAAAACGATTCATGATTTAAAATTGTTCACATTTTAAAAAAAAATCTCAGAATTGTAAAAATGTTCGGTATAGTATGTTCGCTACGGTTCGGTTTTTGTATCTGAAGACCGCTAGACAGAGAAAAAAGACGAAAAACCCGCTGGACTGCTGGCTAAACTTACTGGCATAGTGGGCCATCCCATTACCGGTCATTGTGCGTGTCCGGAGTGCTATTGACCAAATAAGCGAAATCACTAGTTGAGGAGTACTCTTTGCAAAGATCACACCAACTTCCCATGTTGTGACAAGTGGCGAACATGCAGCGCATCACTTGTCGCAACATGGGAGTTTTCCCTTTTTTCGTAGATCTGTTTATTCGAAACGTGTTATCTCTCAAATCGTGCGTCCAAATCTCAAACCGCTTTCACTGTTGGATTCCTCGCGTCGATATCTTCAAAACTAGATCCCATGTTGATAGGTTTTGATGAACATTTTTTTCATGAAAAAAACAAGACGAAAAAAATGAACGAAAAAACCGAACCGGGAGCACGGGTTTTTCCCTTTCCAAAAGAGGCACGCCCGTGCCCTCACTAAATCACAACCGTGCCTCTCGCGGAAGCAAAACCATGACTCTCGCAGAAGGAAAAAAAACAGAAAACACGTTTTTTTTCCGTTTCCGAGGAGGCACGGCCGTGACTCTCGCTAAAGCACACCCGTGCCTCTCGCGGAAGCAAAACCGTGACTCTCGCGGAAGGAAAAAAAACAAAAAATGCGTTTTTATTCCGTTTCCGAGAGGCACGGCCGTGAGTCTCGCGAAAGAAAAACCATGTCTCTCGCGGAAGCAAAACCATGACTCTCGCGAAAGGAAAAAACATGTTTTTTCGCGCAAAAAAAATTCGAATTTTTTTTGGTCGAGAAGCTAAGGAAGACCGGTGGAAAACCAAAACATCGAAAAAAACCCCGAAAAAATAACCATTTAAATAGCCGAAAACGCGTGCGGAAAAATAAAAAAAAATTCGGAGGGCGCGCCCAAAGCGCGACACGTGGCGAAAATGGCTTAGAGCGCGCCAACTGGCGCTGATCGTTGCGAGGCTCCTGAAGGATTCAGGAGCGCTCAACTAGTGGCTCCGCCAAATAAGTGTCCAATAGGAGATCCCCTCACCCTTCAAGCATCCACCGGAAGAGCTATATCTTGCTTATAGCGAGGCTGAATTATGTCTTCGTGACGGTTTTCGTGCTCTCTATAATAATGGGCCAGCCCGTTTCTACACCCTCCCCGGCTCACTCACTCGGGCATGCCCGTTTGCTTGTTGCGTTTTGCTCCTGTTTTTTTTATTTTTCTTCCGACTTTTTGTTTCTTCACGGGTTGTTCAAGTTTTTCTTTTCATCATTTTATTATTTTATTCAAGTTTTTAGTAGTTTTTTCTGTACTTTATATTTTTCTTCAATTTTTCTTTACTTCCTTTCTTCGTTTTTATTAGGTTTCTATTTTATTTTCTATTTTCTTTGGGTTTATTTGTTTCTTTCTTCATTTTATTTTTGTTTATTTTTCTTCGTTTCCTCATGAGTTCTCAAAGTCTTCTTCGGGTTTTTTTGTCTATGATGTCTTTCTTTTGTTTCTTTAGTTTTCACTGTTTTTCCTTGTTTTCTTTCCTCAACACATGTGTACATTTTCATGCACATACATTAGAAAACATATTTATACATGTTTATCATTTTAAAAAATACATGATTAATATTTTTGAAAATTTATGTTTGATTGACTAGTTTTTTTATACACACAGTACATATTTAGTATATAACTGGTACATATTTTAACAAATGTTTAACATTTTCTAAATATATTATTACATTTTATATAAATGGTCAACTTTTTCTATAATTTATGTTTTTGTGCTAAAAAATTAATACATTTTATGCAATATTCATATACATAAGGAACATGTTTTGTACATATATGGATTTTTTTACACAAAGCTAACACTTTAAAAAATATGATTAACGTTTTTATTATACACGATCAACATTTTATTTAAATTAAGGTCTTTATGTTTAATTTTTTTAATATACGTTCTACATTTTGGGTATACATGTATAACATTGATAAAATAGATTATTAACTTTTTTTAAGGCTTTATTAACATTTTCTAAATACATGATCAAATTTTTTTCATTCACAATGTATTTTTTATACAATTTTCATATAGATGAAAAACATTTTTCTATACACATTTACATTTTAAAAATGCTAGATTGAAAATTTTGAAATGTTTTGCATAGAAATTTTTTGTAATATGTATATATTTATTCTGAATATTTGGAAGTATAAATAAGTGAAAAAACAAAAAGAAAAAACGTGAAGAAAAAACAAAATAAAAAATGCGATTCTGGCCTCTCGCGCGCCTAGGCCGGACCCTCTCGCGCCTCGTTTCAGATGAGGCTTCGCTCAGTCTTGCTAGAAGTGAGGTATAGCAGCACCAACCTCGACTTCCTGAAGCTTTCGTTCTATTAGATGGGCTAACTATGTATTACTTACCATCTGCACCAGTTTTAGAAAGCTTGCAGACGGGTTTCTTAGTTTTCTCTTTCTTAGTTTTTTTCTATCTGCGTTTGTTAGTTTTCTTTTTTTCCCTTAGGATAGATCTTCAATCATGTGAGTACAACAAACATTATAAATAATAAAAATTACATCTATGTCTATAGACCACGTACCGACAACTAGCTATAAGCACTGAAGCGAGTTAAAGGCGCGCCACCGTCATCGCCCCTCTCTTGCCGGAGCCAGGCAAAAACTGTTTAGTAGACAGTCGAGAGTCGCCGTGCTAAGGCCCCATAGGAGACACACCCCCACACGCCACCGACAATGCTAGACGCGCCATGGGGACGGGGTTACGTGGAGAGAACCTTATTTCATCTTCAGGGAGTTGTTGTCGTCTGGTCTTCCTGAGCAGGACACAAACCCTAACAAAACGAAGCCCTCCCGCCTGCAAGAACCTGGATCCACTGTGTCCCCATGGCCCTAAGTCCACAGGAGACGAGGTGGACCGACAACAACACTATTTTTATTTACGTTTTCCTTTTCATTTAAAAATTCATGAACATTTTTTTCAAATTCTTGGACATACATCTTCGAAACAGTGAGCAACTTTCAAATTCATGAACATTCTAAGATCCCCTAACATTTTTAAATTCATGAACATTACTTCCAATTCATGATATTTTTAAAATTCATGAACATACTAAGATCCTCAAGCATTTTTAAATTCACGAACATTTTTTAATTCAGTGAGCATTTTCAAAATTGATGAACATTACTAATTCATGAACTTTTCAAATTCATTGATATTTTAGAAATTCATGAGTTGTCTTTAATGCATGATTTTTTTAAATATATCAAATTCATGAACTTTTCAAAAAGTTCATAAAGATTTTATCAAATGATGTCTTAAGCTTCGCTCTAACCTATAACATGATCATAGCTAAGACCCTCTTTAAAAAGAGAGAGGCACATCTAGTGACTTTTGGTAGTGGTCAACACTCTAGTCAGATTGATTTCATCCTATCGAGAAGAGATGACAGACGTGCTTGCCTAGATTGTAAGGTGCTATATGGAGAGAGTGTTGTCCCTTAGCATAAGCTTTGTGGTGGTGGACTTCTGCTTTCGGGTTCGTGTCCAGTGGGATAAGCATGCCAAAGTCGCGAGAACGAAGTGATGGAGCTCAAGGGAGATGTAGCTCGCGCATTCAAGGAGAGGGTCATTAAGGAGGGCCCTTGGGAGGAAGGAGCTGATGCAAGACAATATGTGGATGAAGATGGAGACTTGCCTCGGAGGAGTTTGGAGTGTCTATGGGAAGTAGATCTTCATCCTCCACATTGACATCGGGCCTTTATGCCTACTTTCATAATTTGATGAATACCCTTGTTGATCTAACATGCTTCCCTGCTCAACTTCCCGTGGAGTTCGCCTTCGCAATCGTATAATCTAATGCGATACATATTCTGGAATATTCGGGGCTGCGGGCATGCAGGGCGTCGTACGCAGCTTAGGGAATACATGGCTAGGGAGAAAATCGACGTCGTTGCGCTCCAAGAGACAATCAAAGCGGACTTTACCTTTCCTGATTTACTTCCTTTCGATCCGCTGCAATGTTTTGATTGGCACTGGGATCTTTCCTCTGGCCATTCAGGCGGTCTCCTCATGGGATGTAAGCGTGATGTATGTGATGTAATTCTCTGGCAGTGTGATGTGTTTTCTCTTGCGGCCACCGTTCTGAAGGAAATATGGCCTAGAGGCAATAATAAAGTTGTTATTTTATATTTCCTTATATCATGATAAATGTTGATTATTCATGCTAGAATTGTATTAACCGGAAACTTGATACATGTGTGGATACATAGACAAAACACAGTGTCCCTAGTAAGCCTCTACTAGACTAGCTCGTTAATCAAAGATGATTAAGTTTCCTAACCATAGACATGTGTTGTCATTTGATAAACGGGATCACATCATTAGAAGAATGATGTGATGGACAAGACCCATCCATTAGCTTAGCATAATGATCGTTTAGTTTTATTGCTATTGCTTTCTTCATGACTTATACATATTCCTTTGACTATGAGATTATGCAACTCCTGGATACCGGAGGAATACCTTGTGTGCTATCAAATGTCACAACGTAACCGGGTGATTATAAAGATGCTCTACAGGTATCTTCGAAGGTATTTGTTGAGTTGACATAGATCGAGATTAGGATTTGTCACTCCGAGTATCGGAGAGGTATCTCTGGGCCCTCTCGGTAATGCACATCATAATAAGCCTTGCAAGCAATGTAACTAATGAGTTAGTTACGGGATGATGAATTACTGAACGAGTAAAGAGACTTGCCGGTAACGAGATTGAACTAGGTATGAGGATACCGACGATCGAATCTCGGACAAGTAACATACCGATGACAAAGGGAATAACGTATGTTGTCATTGCGGTTTGACCGATAAAGATCTTCGTAGAATATGTAGGAACCAATATGGGCATCCAGGTTCCGCTGTTGGTTATTGACCAGAGATGTGTCTCAGTCATGTGTACATAGTTCTCGAACCCGTAGGGTCCGCACGCTTAACGTTCGATGACGATTTGTATTATGAGTTATGTGTTTTGGTGACTGAAGATTTTTCGTGTCCCGGATGAGATCACGGACATGACGAGGAGTCTCGAAATAGTTGAGGGTAAATATTGATATATTGAACGATAGAATTCGGACACCGGAATGGTTCCGGATCGTTTCGGGTATTTTTCGGAGTACCGGGAGGTTACCGGAACCCCCCGGGGGAAGTAATGGGCCAACATGAGCCCACAAGGGGTGGCCGCCCCCCCTCCCATAGGGAGTCCGAATTGGACTAGGGGATGGGGCGTGCCCCCTTTCCTTGTCTTTTCTCTCCCTTCCCTCTTTCCCCCTCCATGAGAAGGAAGTGGGAAACCTACTAGGAC
Source organism: Triticum aestivum (assembly GCF_018294505.1). Taxonomy (NCBI): domain Eukaryota; kingdom Viridiplantae; phylum Streptophyta; class Magnoliopsida; order Poales; family Poaceae; genus Triticum; species Triticum aestivum. Next base: position 441,032,108 of record NC_057811.1, on the reverse strand, counting down.
TAGGAGTCCTAGTGGGTTTCCCCCCACTTGCGTGCACCCCTAGGCCGGTGGCCTCCTCCCCTCCTCCTTTATATACGGGGGCAGGGGCACCCCATAACAGATCAATTGTTCTCTTAGCCGTGTGCGGTGCCCCCTCCACAGTTTAATCCTCCAGTCATAGTGTCGTAGTGCTTAGGCGAAGCCCTGCGTGAATCACATCACCATCACCGTCACCATGCCGTCGTGCTGATGAAACTCTCCCTGGACCCTCTACTGGATCAAGAGTTCGAGGGACGTCATCGAGCTGAACGTGTGCAGAACTCGGAGGTGCCGTACGTTCTGTGCTTGATCGGTTGGGTCGCGAAGACGTTTGACTACATCAACCGCGTAAAGCTAACGCTTCCGCTTTTGGTCTACGAGGGTACGTGGACACACTCCTCCCCTCTCATTGCTATGCATCTCCTAGATAGATCTTGCGTGATTGTAGGATTTTTTTTGAAATTGCATGCTACGTTCCCCAATAGTGGCATCCGAGCCAGGTCTATGCGTAGATGATATCCACGAGTAGAACACAAAGAGTTGTGGGCGATAATAGTCATAGTGCTTACCACCAACATCTTATTTTGATTCAGCGGTATTGTTGGATGAAGCGGCCCAGACCAACCTTACATGACCATGTTCATGAGACTAGTTCCACCGACAGACATCCAACTTGTTTTGCATAAAGGTGGCTGGCGGGTGTCTGTTTCTCCAACTTTAGTTGAATCGAATTTGACTACGGCCGGTCCTTGTTGAAGGTTAAGACAACACACTTGACAAAAAATCGTTTTGGTTTTGATGCGTAGGTAAGAACGGTTCTTACTAGAAGCCCGTAGCAGCCACGTAAAAACTTGCAACAACAAAGTAGAGGACGTCTAACTTGTTTTTGCAGGGCATGTTGTGATGTCATATGGTCAAGACATGATGTGATATACGTTATTGTATGAGATGATCATGTTTTGTAAAAGTTATCGGCAACTGGCAGGAGCCTTATGGTTGTCGCTTTATTGTATGAAATGCAACCGTCATGTAATTGCTTTACTTTATCACTATGCGTTGGCGATAGTTGTAGAAGCAATAGTTGGCGAGACGACAACGACGCTACGATGGAGATCAAGGTGTCAAGCCGGTGACGATGGAGATCATGACGGTGCTTTGGAGATGGAGATCAAAGGCACAATATGATGATGGCCATATCATGTCACATATTTTGATTGCATGTGATGTTTATCTTTTATGCATCTTATTTTGCTTAGTACGGCGGTAGCATTATAAGATGATCCCTCACTAAATTTCAAGGTACAAGTGTTCTCCCTGAGTATGCACTGTTGCGACAGTTCGTCGTGCCGAGACACCACGTGATGATCGGGTGTGATAAGCTCTACGTTCACATACAACAGGTGCAAGACAGTTTTGCACGTGCAGAATACTCGGGTTAAACTTGACGAGCCTAGCATGTATAGACATGGCCTCGGAACACTAAGACCGAAAGGTCGAGCGTGAATCATATAGTAGATATGATCAACATAGAGATGTTCACTATTGAAAATACTCCATCTCACGTGATGATCGAACATGGTTTAGTTGATTTGGATCACGTGATCATTTAGATGACTCGAGGGATGTCTATCTAAGTGGGAGTGCTTAAGTAATATGATTAATTGAACTTAATTTATCAGGAACTTAGTCCTGATAGTTTTTGCATATCTATGTTGTAGATCAATGGCCCGTGCTACCGTTCCCTTGAATTTTAATGCGTTCCTAGAGAAAGCTAAGTTGAAAGATGATGGTAGCAACTACACGGACTGGGTCCGTAACTTGAGGATTATCCTTATTGCTGCATAGAATAATTACGTACTTGAAGCACCACTAGGTGTAAGGCCTGCTGCAGGAGCTACGCCGGACGTTATGAACGTCTGGCAAGCTAAATCTGATGACTACTCGATAGTTCAGTGTGCCATGCTTTACGGCTTAGAATCAGGACTTCAAAGACATTTTGAACGTCATGGAGCATATGAGATGTTCCAGAAGTTGAAGTTAATATTTCAAGCAAATGCCCGAGTTGAGAGATATGAAGTCTCCAACAAGTTCTATAGCTGCAAGATGGAGGAGAACAGTTCTGTCAGTGAACATATACTCAAAATGTCTGGGTATCATAACCACTTGACTCAGCTGGGAGTTAAATCTTCCTGATGATAGTGTCATTGACAGAGTTCTTCAATCACTGCCACCAAGCTATAAAGTCTTCGTGATGAACTATAATATACAAGGGATGGAAAAGACAATTCCCGAGCTCTTCGCGATGCTAAAGACTGCGGAGGTAGAAATCAAGAAGGAGCATCAAGTGTTGATGGTTAAGAAGACCACTAGTTTCAAGAAAAAGGGCAAAGTTAAGAAGGGGAACTTCAAGAAGAATAGCAAGCAAGTTGCTGCTCCCGGGAAGAAGCCTAAGTCTGGACCTAAGCCTGAAACTGAGTGCTTCTACTGCAAAGGGATTGGTCACTGGAAGCGGAACTGCCCCAAGTATTTGGCGGGTAAGAAGGATGGCAAAGTGAAATGTATATTTTATATACATGTTATTGATGTGTACCTTACTAATGCTCGTAGTAGCGCCTGGGTATTTGATATTGGTTCTGTTGCTCATATTTGCAACTCGAAACAAGGGCTACGGATTAAACCAAGACTGGCTACGGACGAGGTGACGATGCGAGTCGGGAAATGGTTCCAAGGTCGATGTGATCGCCGTCGGCGCGCTACCTCTACATATACCTTCGGGATTAGTTTTAGACCTGAATAATTGTTATTTGGAGCCAGCATTGATCATGAACATTATATCTGGATCTTGTTTAATGCGAGACGGTTATTCATTTAAATCAGAGAATAATGGTTGTTCTATTTATATGAGTAATATCTTTTATGGTCATGCACCCTTGATAAGTGGTCTATTTTTGTTGAATCTCGATTGTGATGATACACATCTATAATAAGTAAATAGTTGATCCCCACTATACTATTTATCTTAATATGCAGCTACGCCAAGTCAGCAATGCAGCCACGTCATGGTCTATCTTTAATTCCATGCATCCACGCCACACCCAAAACTCAATAGTGCATGTTCGGTCGCTGTGTCTTCCCTTCCCGAATGTTCAGTTCGTCTCTCTCTCTCAGTTGTAACGGAAGGTGAAACTTGAAGCCTTACAGCCGTGTGATTACCTCCACCCTTTAATGCTTGGCCACTGTCAAGGCAATTATTTAATATCATCCATTACGTGTGTGTATAGTGGAGTCTTTTTCCCTTCCATTCGAAGCATGCATTCTCCTCTTCCCATCATCTCCCTTACACAACAATGGATCTACCGGGTTCTCCACATCTTTCAGAACCAAACTGAATTCCTCGCGTTGCAATATATGCGATGGTCCCTTCCTGCTTGGTTTGTGCATGACTAGCCCCCCCCCCCCCCCCCCCCCCCACTCTCTCTCTCTCTCTCCTAAATCGAGCCCTTCTAAGGTACAGCCACGTTGTCGCCCGCTGAAGAATTAAGCTCCTGTTCTAGACAAATAGCAGGTGTTTGAAGTACACCCTTTGAAGTAATGTCTTCTCTATTTATCATGTTCATTCATCTAAGGTTCTTGTACTTTTGCATTGTAGTCTTTAAAATTTATGTGAGATGTCCGATTAAGCAATTTCATTCGTATGTCAAGTTGTCAACTTCTTTTTGTCACTAAAAAATTTCACTTGGTCCTTTGCAGCACCTCATCAAGATCTTCTGTTTGTTGTTCAAAGAGGGAGTGGAATCTATGATTATACTGTATATTTGGCTTATGGATGACACATATTTTTGGCTTTTCGAGGATAACTATGCACGTAGTCATAAACAAATGTCTTCTCTTTGGCTTACATCCTGAGAGCGTCTTGAAACAGTATTTCCAGGTATATGCTGATGTTTAGCAGTTCACGGTTCCATGACGGTTATCAAACTGTTGGCCAAGGTTATCTCTTATGACCACAAATATATATCTAGCTTGGAGGTTTGAAAAGAAGTGACTGGATCTCATGCCCGGGGGATTGACATCATTATGAGGACTGTACGAGTTTGCTTAGGCGGCGGACGAGGCTAATTGTACTTTGCTCCTACAATGGCAAAGCAAAGACGACGGCAGAACGTTGCTCTCCTGGTTCCACGGAGCTTACGTTTCCATGGGGCATATGTGTGTCCTTGCATGCGTGTGTGCACACCATGGACCGATGAACGTGTACGTCTCCATGGAGATTGTGTCGTGCATGCACAAGTGCCCAGGCCATGCACACACACGCGCGCATCGGCGTATGGTCATGCACGCACAAGTGCCTAGGGTCACACACATCAGCAACCGGCCCTGCATGCACAAGCGCCTGGATCATGCACACCCCCGCATCGACTGCATGCTCTGGCTCCCAGCCAAGCGCACATCCGGCGTCCATGAACTGACACACATGCAGGCATGCACCTACATTTAACTGACCGAACTCTCTCTTTGCGTCTTAAAAGGCCTTGCACATTTTATGTCCACAATACTGTACTATGGCGTACTTCTAATGATCTCCTTACAAATTTGATTCACAAATACTGTTTTTTCCTGATCCCTGTTGCTTCGTGAGACGCTGGGCACGGGAACGGTTTCCCCCGGGCACCAGATCAATATTCCTGAAAAAAGAAGCTATTCAGTCACAGACTACAATGGGAAAGGATCAATTTTCCTTCGGGTTATTCCTTTAATGTATTTATGTTTGTTTTCTTGCATGTCATTATAAAACCTGAACCATTTAACATCATTTAGCTTATTGATATTAGTCGTGTAGACTACTTTTATAGAAAATTGTCCAAAGACATAATTATTCCATATGCATTGGAGCACTTTATTTTTAATAGTTCAAAAATCCAATTGTAAAGTTTCAAAAAAAAATCCTGAAAAACTGTACATGTTCATATGAATATATACTCCAGATGAGTAAAGTTGGTGATCAAATAAGTAAATATGTAAAAAAAAAATGACAAAATGGTGGTTTCTAAATAGTGAAGAGTGCATTGTTCATGGAACATTATTTTCAGAATTTAATGAAATTTCAAAATAGCATTTTGGCACTATAAAAAATTATAGTGATCATTGGAGCACATACACCAAAGTGTTTTTTTTGGTAATAAGTTAGTGGTTAGTCATACCATTTTAACTTGCAGCATGTAACTCTTGCCTCTTCTAACAAGGACATGTTTGATTTTCCATTTATTACGATTTGACCATGGTTGATTGGTTTATTTTCATTTTCTTATACTTAACTTTCTTTCCACTATTTCTTTTTGAGCCATAACTACCATTGAACATTTGAACCACATGAAATCGTCGAATTTTACTTCTAACTTTGTATGCTAAAAATTTCCGCAACAACGCGCGGGGTATCATCTAGTATTCATAATATTGATGCCAAAAGATGCAAAGTTAATAATGATAGTGCAACATATTTGTGGCACTGCCGTTTAGATCATATTGGTGTAAAGCGCATGAAGAAACTCCATGCAAATGGGCTTTTGGAATCACTTGATGCTTGCGAACATGCCTCATGGGCAAAATGACTAAGACTCCGTTCTCCGAAACAATGGAGCGAGCCACTGATTTATTGGAAATAATACATACTGATGTATGCAGTCCGATGAGTGTTGAGGCTCGCGGTGGGTATCGTTATTTTCTTACCTTCACAGATGATTTGAGCAAATATGGGTATATCTAGTTAATGAAACACAAGTCTGAAATATTTGAAAAGTTCAAAGAATTTTAGAGTGAAGTGGAAAATCATCGTAACAAGAAAATAAAGTTTCTACGATCTGATCGCGGAGGCGAATATTTGAGTTACGAGTTTGGTCTTCATTTGAAACAATGTGGAATAGTTTTGCAACTCACGCCACCTAGAACACCACAGCGTAATGGTGTGTCCGAACAACATAACCGTATTTTATTAGATATGGTGTGATCTATGATGTCTCTTACCGATTTACGACTATCGTTTTGGGGTTATGCTTTAGAGACAGCTGCATTCACGTTAAATAGGGCACCATCTAAATCCGTTGAGACGACACCATATGAACTGTGGTTTAGCAAGAAACATAAGCTGTCATTTCTTCAAGTTTGGGGTTGCGATGCTTATGTGAAAAAATTTCAGCCTGATAAGCTCGAACCCAAATCGGAGAAGTGCATCTTCATAGGATACCCAAAAGAAACTGTTGGGTACACCTTCTATCACAGATCCGAAGGCAAGATATTAGTTGCTAAGAATGGATCCTTTCTAGAGAAGGAGTTTCTTTCGAAAGAAGTGAGTGGGAGGAAAGTAGAACTTGATGAGGTAGTTGTACCTTTTCTTGAATTGGAATGTAGTTCAGCACAGAAATCAGTTCCAGTGATGCCTACACCAATTAGTGAGGAAGTTAATGATGATGATCATGAAACTTCAGATCAAGTTACTACCGAACCTCGTAGGTCAACCAGAGTACGTTCCGCACCAGAGTGGTACGGTAATCCTGTTCTGAAAGTCATGTTACTAGACCATGACGAACCTACGAACTATGAGGAAGCGATGATGAGCCCAGATTCCGCGAAATGGCTTGAAGCCATGAAATCTGAGATGGGATCCATGTATCAGAACAAAGTATGGACTTTGGTTGACTTGCCCGATGATCGGCAAGCCATAGAAAATAAATGAATCTTCAAGAAGAAGGCTGACGCTGATGGTAATGTTACTGTCTACAAAGCTAGACTTGTCGAAAAAAGTTTTTTGACAAGTTCAAGGAGTTGACTACGATGGCACCTTCTCACCCATAGCGATGCTTAAGTCTGTCCGAATCATGTTAGCAATTGCCACATTTTATGATTATGAAATTTGGAAAATGGATGTCAAAACTGCATTCCTTAATGGATTTCTTATAGAAGAGTTGTATATGATGCAACCAGAAGGTTTTGTTGATCCTAAAGGTGCTAACAAAGTGTGCAAACTCCAGCGATCCATCTATGGACTGGTGCAAGCATCTCGGAGTTGGAATATACGCTTTGATGAGGTGATGAAAGCATATGGTTTTATACAGACTTGTGGTGAAGCCTGTATTTGCAAGAAAGTGAGTGGGAGCACTACAGCCTTTCTCATAAGTATATGTGAATGACATATTGTTGATCGGAAATGATGTAGAATTTTTCGGAAAGCATAAAGGAGTGTTAGAAAGGAGTTTTTCAAAGAAAGACCTCGGTGAAGGTGCTTACATATTGGGCATCAAGATCTATAGAGATAGATCAAGACGCTTGATAAGACTTTCGATGAGTACATACCTTGATAAGATTTTGAAGGAGTTCAAATTGGATCAGTCAAAGAAGGAGTTCTTGCCTGAGTTGTAAGGTATGAAGTTGAGTAAGACTCAAAACCCGACCATGGCAGAAGATAGAGAGAGAATGAAAGTTATTCCCTATGCCTCAGCCGTAGGTTCTATAAAGTATGCCATGCTGTATACCAGAACTATTGTGTACCTTGCCATGAGTTTGGCAAAGGGTACAATAGTGATCCAGGAGTAGATCACTGGACATCGGTCAAAATTATCCTTAGAAGACTAAGGAGATATTTCTCGGTTATGGAGGTGATAAAGAGTTCGTCGTAAAGAGTTACGTCGATGCAAGCTTTGACACCGATCTGTATGACTCCGAGTCTCAATCTGGATACATATTGAAAGTGGGAGCAATTAGCTAGAGTAGCTCTGTGCAGAGCATTGTAGACACAGAAATTTGCAAAATACACACGGATCTGAATGTGGCAGACCCGTTGACTAAACTTCTCTCACAAGCAAAACATGATCACACCTTAGTACTCTTTGGGTGTTAATCACATAGCGATGTGAACTAGATTATTGACTCTAGTAAACCCTTTGGGTGTTGATCACATGGCGATGTGAACTATGGGTGTTAATCACATAAAGATGTGAACTATTAGTGTTAAATCATATGGCGATGTGAACTAGATTATTGACTCTAGTGCAAGTGGGAGACTGAAGGAAATATGCCCTAGAGGCAATAATAAAGTTGTTATTTTATATTTCCTTATATCACGATAAATGTTTATTATTCATGCTAGAATTGTATTAACCGGAAACTTGATACATGTGTGGATACATAGACAAAACACAGTGTCCCTAGTAAGCCTCTACTAGACTAGCTCGTTAATCAAAGATGGTTAAGTTTCCTAACCATAGACATGTGTTGTCATTTGATGAATGGGATCACATCATTAGGAGAATGATGTGATGGACAAGACCCATTCGTTAGCTTAGCATAATGATCATTAAGTTTTATTGCTATTGCTTTCTTCATGACTTATACATATTCCTTTGACTATGAGATTATGCAACTCCCGGATACCGGAGGAATACCTTGTGTGCTATGAAATGTCACAACGTAACTGGGTGATTATAAAGATGCTCTACAGGTATCTCCGAAGGTATTTGTTTAGTTGGCATAGATCGAGATTAGGATTTGTCACTCCGAGTATCGGAGAGGTATCTCTGGGCCCTCTCGGTAATGCACATCATAATAAGCCTTGCAAGCAATGTAACTAATGAGTTAGTTACAGGATGATGCATTATGGAACGAGTAAAGAGACTTGCCGGTAACGAGATTGAACTAGGTATGAGGATACCGACGATCGAATCTCGGGCAAGTAACATACCGATGACAAAGGGAATAACATATGCTGTCATTGCCGTTTGACCTATAAAGATCTTCATAGAATATGTAGAACCAATATGAGCATCCAGGTTCCGCTGTTGGTTATTGACACGAGATGTGTCTCGGTCATGTCTATATAGTTCTCGAACCCGTAGGGTCCGCACGCTTAACGTTCGATGACGATTTGTATTATGAGTTATGTGTTTTGGTGACTGAAGATTGTTCGGAGTCCCGGATGAGATCACGGACATGACAAGGAGTCTCGAAATAGTCGAGAGGTAAATATTGATATATTGGATGATGGTATTCAGACACCGGAATGGTTCGGGATCGTTTTGGGTATTTTTCGGAGTACCTGGAGGTTACCGGAACCCCCCGGGGAAAGTAATGGGCCAACATGGGCCATAGGGGAGAGGGGAGGCAGCCCACAAGGGGTGGTCGTGCCCCTCCCATAGGGAGTCCGAATTGGACTAGGGGAGGGGGCGCGCCCCCCTTTCCTTCTCCTCTTCCCTCTCCCTTCCCTCTTCCCCCTCCATGAGAAGCAAGGGGAAAACCTACTAGGACTAGGAGTCCTAGTGGGTTTCCCCCCACTTGGGCGCGCGCCTAGGCCGGCGGCCTCCTCCCCTCTTTCTTTATATACGGGGGCAGGGGGCACCCCATAACACATCAATTGTTCTCTTAGCCGTGTGCGGTGCCCCCCTGCACAGTTTACTCCTCCGGTCATAGCGTCGTAGTGCTTAGGCGAAGCCCTGCGCGGATCACATCACCATCACCGTTACCACGCCGTCGTGCTAACGAAACTCTCCCTCGACCCTCTGCTGGATCAAGAGTTCGAGGGACGTCACCGAGCTGAACGTGTGCAGAACTCGGAGGTGTCGTACATTCGGTGCTTGATCGGTTGGATTGCGAAGACGTTCGACTACATCAACCGCGTTAAGCTAACACTTCCGCTTTCGGTCTACGAGGGTACATGGACACACTCTCCCCCTCTCGTTGCTATGCATCTCCTAGATAGATCTTGCGTGATCGTAGAACTTTTTTTGAAATTGCATGCTACATTCCCCAACACGTTCGTCATCGTGCCTCTGGGCTATCTTGGGTAATTGTTTGTGTGTAAAGCCCGGTGGATCATTCGCGATCCGCTGAGTTCCTTTCAGAGCTCACCGCGCTGGTTGGGGCCAAGCGAGCGGCCGATCTCCCGGTGATTGTAGGAGGCGATTTTAACTTGATCCGCTCGGGGGCGTACAAGAATAATGATAACATGGACTGGTCAAGGGTGGCCATGTTCAATAATGCGATCGCGGCGACGTCCTTGCGTGAAGCCGCCCGTACTGGTGCTAGGTTTACTTGGACTAACAAACAGCTCCGTTGATGTCTACTACACAACCTTCTTCTTGTAGACGTTGTTGGGCCTCCAAGTGCAGAGGTTTGTAGGACAGTAGCAAATTTCCCTCAAGTGGATGACCTAAGGTTTATCAATCCATGGGAGGCGTAGGATGAAGATGGTCTCTCTCAAACAACCCTGCAACCAAATAACAAAGAGTCTCTTGTATCCCCAACACACCCAATACAATGGTAAATTGTATAGGTGCACTAGTTCGGCAAAGAGATGGTGATACAAGTGCAATATGGATGGTAGACATAGGTTTTTGTAATCTGAAAATATAAAAACAGCAAGGTAACTAAGGATAAAAGCGAGCACAAACGGTATTGTAATGCGTTGAAACAAGGCCTAGGGTTCATACTTTCACTAGTGCAAGTTCTCTCAACAATAATAACATAACTGGATCATATAACTATCCCTCAACATGCAACAAAGATTCACTCCAAAGCCACCAATAGCGGAGAACAAACGAAGAGATTATGGTAGGGTACGAAACCACCTCAAAGTTATTCTTTCGGATCAATCTATTCAAAAGTTTGTACTAGAATAACACCTTAAGACACATATCAACCAAAACCCTAATGTCACCTAGATACTCCAATGTCACCTCAAGTATCCGTGGGCATGATTATACGATATGCATCACACAATCTCAGATTCATCTATTCAACCAACACAAAGTACTTCAAAGAGTGCCCCAAAGTTTCTACCGGAGAGTCAAGACGAAAACATGTGCCAACCCCTATGCATAGGTTCATGGGCGGAACCCGCAAGTTGATCACCAAAACATACATCAAGTGAATCACGTGATATCCCATTGTCACCACAGATAAGCACGGCAAGACATACATCAAGTGTTCTCAAATCATTAAAGACTCAATCCGATAAGATAACCTCAAAGGGAAAACTCAATCCATTACAAGAGAGTAGAGGGGGAAAACATCATAAGATCCAACTATAATAGCAAAGCTCGCGATACATTAAGATTGTATCACGTCATGAACACGAGAGAGAGAGAGATCAAACACATAGCTACTGGTACATACCCTCAGCCCCGAGGGTGAACTACTCCCTCCTCGTCATGGAGAGCACCGGGATGATGAAGATGGCCACCGGTGAGGGATCCCCCCTCCGGCAGGGTGCCGTAACAGGGTCCCGATCGGTTTTTGGTGGCTACAGAGGCTTGCGGCGGCGGAACTCCCGATCTATTCTATTCCCCGATGGTTTTAGGGTATATTGATATATATAGGCGAAAGAAGTCGGTCAGGGGAGCCACGAGGGGCCCACGAGGGTGGAGGGCGCGCCCAGGGGGGTGGGCGCGCCCCCCTGCCTCGTGCCTTCCTCGTTGCTTCCCTTACTTGCACTCCAAGTCCCCTGGATTGCTTCCGTTCCAAAAGTAACTCTCCCGAAGGTTTCATTCCGTTTGGACTCCGTTTGATATTCCTTTTCTGCGAAACACTGAAACAAGGGAAAAAAACAGAAACTGGCACTGGGCTCTGGGTTAATAAGTTAGTCCCTAAAATAATATAAAAGTGTATGATAAAGCCCATAAACATCCAAAACAGATAATATGATAGCATGAATACTTCATAAGTTATAGATACGTTGGAGACGTATCAGCATCCCCAAGCTTAATTCCTGCTCGTCCTCGAGTAGGTAAATGATAAAATAAATAATTTATGAAGTGTGAATGCTAGCAGTTGCACAAGTTTGATCAATGATAATTTCAATCACCTTTTCTAGCATCATTATATGTCATAACAGTAGCTCATGTCATAAACTTTGCATGATCAAGTAACAAACTATTCACATGTTAAAGTATAGATCATAAACTTTCTTGAAAACTAACAAACTGTGTTATTAGTCATCAAACAATTACAATTCATCTTATTTTCAGGAAGAGTCTATGTCAGAGCTTTGATTTAGCAAACTCCACATACTCAACTATCATTTAGTCTTTCACAATTGCTAACACTCACGCGATATTTATGGGTTCAAAGTTTTAATCAGACACAGAGAAAGATAGGGGCTTATAGATTCGCCTCCCAACCTTTTACCTCAAGGGTAATGTCAACAATAATAGTTCATGATGCCTTGCATCCAATTGGATATATATATCAGAATCTTTCCAACACGAGGTGCTTGCCAAAGGATAAAATGAAAAAAGGAAAGGTGAAGATCACCATGACTCTTGCATAAAAGTAAAAGATAGGCCCTTCGCAGAGGGAAGCAGAGGTTGCCATGCGCTTTTATAGTTGGATGCACAAAATCTTAATGCGAGGGAACGTCACTTTATATTGCCACTTGTGATAGGGACCTTTATTATGCAGTCCGTCGCTTTTATTTCTTCCATATCACAAGATCGTATAAAGCTTATTTTCTCCACACTAAAAGATCATACATATTTAGAGAGCAATTTTATTGCATGCACCGATGACAACTTACTTGAAGGATCTTACTCAATCCATAGGTAGGTATGGTGGACTCTCATGGCAATACTGGTTTAAGGGATTTTTGGAAGCACAAGTAGTATCTCTACTTGGTGCAAGGAATTTGGCTAGCATGAGGGGGAAAGGCAAGCTCAACGTGTTGGGCGATCCATGACAATATACTTTATTTCGGATATAAGAAAACATAACCCATTACGTTGTCTTCCTTGTCCAACATCAACCTTTTAGCATGTCATATTTTAATGAGTGCTCACAATTGCAAAAGATGTCCAAGATAGTATATTTATATGTGAAATCTCTCTTCCTTCAATATTCTTTCATGAATTGTTCAAGTGACCAATACAATGTTTGCTAACCTTCAATGAATTTACCACCTCTACTTCTTATATGTAAAGTCATTACTCCCCATGGGATAAGCATATGAAACATATATAATTTCAGATTTATGATATTCAATTCATTCAACCATTTACTCATAGGATATAAGTGAAGCACACGAGTAAATGACAAACTACTCCAAAAAGATATAAGTGAAGATTAATGAGTAGTTAAATAATTATGTAGCTATGTGAAGACTCTCTCCCATTTAAGAATTTCAGATCTTGGTATTTTATTCAAACAGCAAGCAAAACAAAATAAAATGACATGACGCTCCAAGCAAAACACATATCATGTGGTGAATAAAAATATAGCTCCAAGTAAAGTTACCGATGAACGAAGACGAAAGAGGGGATGCCTTCCGGGGCATCCCCAAGCTTAGGCTCTTGGTTATCCTTGAATATTACCTTGGGGTGCCTTGGGCATCCACAAGCTTAGGCTCTTGCCACTCCTTATTCCATAGTCCATCGAATCTTTACCCAAAACTTGAAAACTTCACAACACAAAACTCAACAGAAAACTCGTAAGCTCCGTTAGCGAAAGAAAACAAAACACCACTTCAAGGTATTTTAATGAACTCATTATTTATTTGTATTGGTGTTAAATCTACTTTATTCCAACTTCTCTATGGTTTATAAACTATTTTACTAGCCATAGATTCATCAAAATAAGCAAACAACACACGAAAAACAGAATCTGTCAAAAACAGAACAGTCTGTAGTAATCTGTATCAAACGTATACTTCTGGAACTCCAACAATTCTAAAATAAATTTGTGGACCTGAGTAATTTGTCTAGTAATCATTTGCAAAAAGAATCAACTAAATAGCACTCTCCAGTAAAAAGTTTTAGCTAATCTCGTGAGCGCTAAAGTTTCTGTTTTTTACAGCATGATCATAAAGACTTCACCCAAGTCTTCCCAAAGGTTCTACTTGGCACAAACACTAATTAAAACACAAAATCACATCTAAACATAAGCTAGATGGATTATTTATTCCTAAATAGAACAAAAAAGCAAGAAACTAAAATAAAATTGGGTTGCCTCCCAACAAGCGCTAACGTTTAACGCCCCTAGCTGGGCATGATGATTTCAATGATGCTCGCATAAAAGATAAGAGTTGAAACATAAAGAGAGCATCATGAACAATATGACTAGCACATTTAAGTCTAACCCACTTCCTATGCATAGGGATTTTGTGAGCAAACAACTTATGGGAACAATAATCAACTAGCATAGGAAGGCAAAACAAGCATGAGTTCAAAACTAAGCACATAGAGTGGAAACTTGATATTATTGCAATTCCTACAAGCATATATTCCTCCCTCATAATAATTTTAAGTAGCATCATGAATGAATTCAACAATATAACCAGCACCTAAAGCATTCTTTTCATGATCTACTTGCATAGAAATTTTACTACTCTCCACATAAGCAAAATTCTTCTCATTCGGAATAGTGGGAGTATCATAAGAGACTTGAATACTATAAATTGTTTCCACATTAAAAGAGTAATGTTCAGAAAAAGGGTAATCATAATCATGACAAGTTTTATAAATATAATCATCACTACTTTTTATAGCATAAGTTTCATCACAATAATCATCATAAGTAGCAACTTTGTTCTCATCATAATTGATTGAAACCTCTTCCAAGATAGTGGACTCATCACTAAATAAAGTCATGACCTCTCCAAATTCACTTTCATAAATATTATAAGATTCAACATCCTCCAAAATAGTGGGATCATTACTTCCTAAAGTTGACACTCTTCCAAACCCACTTTCATCAATATAATCATCATAAGTAGGAGGCATGCTATCATCATTATAAATTTGCATATCAAAACTTGGGAGGCTAATAACATCATCTTCATTAAACATAGCATCCCCAAGCTTGGGACAAACATTAATTTCAGCAAATATATTCTCAAATATGTCATCCTCATCAAACATAGCTTCCCCAAGATTGGAACTTTTCATATCATAAGCATAATCATTCTCATCATTAATAGTATGGATAGCACCAATAGTATAGCAATTATCATCATCACAATGAGTAGTAGGAGCAACATCATTTGGGAGGGATACCTTTTTACCTTTGCTTCTCCTTTTTTCTTTTTCTTCTTCACATCATGCGCGGGTTTATCCCTCTTTTTTGAGCTCCTTATTGATGAGATTGGTTGAATAGAAAGCTCCTCCTCGTTACCTGATTCATCATAAGAAATAATAGGAGGATATTGGGAAGTCTCTTCCCTTTCATTAGTATTCTCTTCATCTTCTATTTGTTTTCTTTTCTTTATGTAATTGGCAATATGAGGATTTTCAATGCAATTCAATGCACAATACATATAAATTTCCTCTAGATCAAAATCAAGAAGTTTATCACGGGCAAATACTGGAAGATAGTTAGTTATACGTTTCATTTCTTCATAACCCATAAGCAAACTAAGTTCATTATGATGTGCAAGGGAAATCAAGTCATCACAATTTTTGGAAACGATTAGATCATGAAACAATTTGCATCAGATAGTTAAATGACCATGTTCATTGCAAAGTTCACAAGTACGAGTAAGAAAATTTAAATTTTCAGCACAAACATCTAGCCTCTCTTGCAACCATTTAGTTTCTAAGTACTTGTGCCTCTTGCAATATCTATATTCCCTATTTGGTGTGTACTTGCAAACCCAGTGCACTCCACAAAAATTGACATGTTTATAGGAGACATTTTCATCATAACTAGTGCAATCATCATTAGTACTATGGATATTCAAGGAGTTCATACTAACAACATTGCAATCATGCTCATCATTCAAAGATTTAGTGCCAAACATTTTAATGCATTCTTCTTCTAACACTTTGGCACAATTTTCCTTCCCATCATACTCACGAAAGATATTTAAAAGATGAAGCGTATAAGGTAAACTCAATTCCATTTTTTTGTAATTTTCTTTTATAAACTAAACTAGTGATAAAACAAGAAACAAAAAGATTCGATTGCAAGATCTAAAGATATACCTTCAAGCACTCACCTCCCCGGCAACCGCGCCAGAAAAGAGCTTAGTTGACAGGGTGTGAGTGTCGCTTACCTAGCCTCCCCAGCAACGGCGCCAGAAAAGAGCTTGACGTCTACTACACAACCTTCTTCTTATAGACGTTGTTGGGCCTCCAAGTGGATGACCTAAGGTTTATCAATCCGTGGGAGGCGTAGGATGAAGATGGTCTCTCTCAAACAACCCTACAACCAAATAACCAAGAGTCTCTTGTGTCCCCAACACACCCAATACAATGGTAAATTGTATAGGTGCACTAGTTCGGCGAAGATATGGTGATACAAGTGCAATATGGATGGTAGATATAGGTTTTTGTAATCTAAAAATATAAAAACAGCAAGGTAACTAATGATAAAAGTGAGCACAAACAGTATTGCAATGCGTTGAAACAAGGCCTAGGGTTCATACTTTCACTAGTGCAAGTTCTCTCAACAATAATAACATAATTGGATCATATAAGTATCCCTCAACATGCAACAAAGAGTCACTCCAAAGCCATTAATAGCGGAGAACAAACGAAGAGATTATGGTACGGTACGAAACCACCTCAAAGTTATTCTTTCGGATCGATCTATTCAAGAGTTTGTACAAGAATAACACCTTAAGATATCAAACAAAACCCTAATGTCACCTAGATACTCCAATGTCACCTCAAGTATCCGTGGGCATGATTATACGATATGCATCACACATTCTCAGATTCATCTATTCAACCAACACAAAGTACTTCAAAGAGTGCCCCAAAGTTTCTACCGGAGAGTCAATACAAAAACGTGTGCCAACCCCTATGCATAGGTTCATGGGCGGAGCCCTCAAGTTGATCACCAAAACATACATCAAGTGAATCACGTGATATCCCATTGTCACCACAGATAAGCACAGCAAGACATACATCAAGTGTTCTCAAATCATTAAAGACTCAATCCGATAAGATAACTTCAAAGGGAAAACTCAATCCATTACAAGAGAGTAGAGGGGGAGAAACATCATAAGATCCAACTATAATAGCAAAGCTCGCGATACATTAAGATTGTATCACGTCATGAACACGAGAGAGAGAGAGATCAAACACATAGCTACTGGTACATACCCTCAGCCCCGAGGGTGAACTACTCCCTCCTCGTCATGGAGAGCACCGGGATGATGAAGATGGCCACCGGTGAGGGATCCCCCCTCCGGCAGGGTGCCGGAACAGGGTCCCGATCGGTTTTTGGTGGCTACAGAGGCTTGCGGCGGCGGAACTCCCGATCTATTCTATTCCCCGATGGTTTTAGGGTATATTGATATATATAGGCGAAAGAAGTCGGTCAGGGGAGCCACGAGGGGCCCACGAGGGTGGAGGGCGCGCCCAGGGGGGTGGGCGCGCCCCCCTGCCTCGTGCCTTCCCCGTTGCTTCCCTTACTTGCACTCCAAGTCCCCTGGATTGCTTCCGTTCCAAAAATAACTCGCCCCAAGGTTTCATTCCGTTTGGACTCCGTTTGATATTCCTTTTCTGCGAAACACTGAAACAAGGAAAAAAAACAGAAACTGGCACTGGGCTCTGGGTTAATAAGTTAGTCTAAAAAATAATATAAAAGTGTATGATAAAGCCCATAAACATCCAAAACCGATAATATGATAGCATGAATACTTCATAAATTATAGATACGTTGGAGACGTATCATCCGTCCAGTGCGCTGCGTGCTAGATCGCGTGTTCTTTACGCCGGAGTGGGAAGTGATGTTTCCCCTATGCTCCTTGGTGGCGGAGACGCGGATAGGCTCCGACCACCTTCCTCTCATGTTTTCCTCAGGGGAGGAATCGGTGCGGCGTAGTAGTAGGTTTTTCTTCGAAACGGCATGGTTCGAAATAGAGGTTTCGAGCTCATGGTTAAGGACCGTTGGGCGCTCATCTCGACGCAGTTGGGGTACCAACGTGGCACTACTAGACAAAATTTTATACACAGAGGTATAGCAGTAGCGCTGGTTAGAATAGAGCGCTACTGCTACTTAGTAGTAGCGCTTGTCAATAAAGCCCGCTACAGCTACGGTTGTAGCAGTAGCGCTCTTCGCATAAAAGCGCTACTACTATAATTCCCATGCTGTTGCCGGTAGGCTAGGAATAGTAGTAGCGCGGCTGCAAAAAGCACGCTACCGCTAAGTGCCTTATAGTACGTGTTTCCTGTATAGAGCGCTACTGCTAAAAGAAGAAAATAAAATGGGAAAAGAAGTAGAAAAGTAAATGAAGATGAAAGAAGTAGAAAAAGGAGAAATGAAAAAAAGAAAATACAAAGATAAACAAAAGAAAAATAAAAATAAAGGAGAAAGCCATAGCAGTAGCGCTGGTTAGAACAGAGCATTGTAGTTACTATAGCAGTAGCGTGTTTCGTAGACCCGCGCTATAGCTGCATTCCTTAGATAAAAAGAAAATAAAAAGGAAAATTAATAACTACTTCCTATATCCGTAGCGCGTTTTGGTAGCTATAGCGCTTTTCCGAACAAGGGCTACCTCTATGTTTGACTTCACTGGCCCATGCGGTTCCCCCCCAGCCACTTTCCCCAAATCCCCACTCACCTCTGCCCTCGCCGACGTTGTCGCCCTACATCGCCGTCGCCCTCCGCTGTCAGGACCCCAATTCTAAGTCACACCGATCTAGCCTGTAACACCTCATATCACTTTGTGGCCTCACGCACGGTATTCCCACGGGTGTCGCCTTACCATGGCCCGGGACCGTTTGCGCCTTTTGGCTCACGTATATGATAGTGTCGCTAGCATCCATATGACAGAGAACCCGGGCCGACATGGCTAGTCGTGAACCCAAAGCGGCGCTAACTTACGGGGACAGGCATACATGAATCAACATCGAGCATGTCGGTCAGCAGCGTGTGAATCTGGGCTGTAGCACTGGGCTAACAGGACTCCCGGAACCCGGGCTGTAGCAGGCTAGGCAGGACTCCAGATGTCACCGCGTGACATTTCCCCGAAGGGACAGACACAGGAACGAAGTGAAACACATGCCGGCCAGTCTAAGTGTTCCAGAGCAGTAGTGCTGGGCTAGCAGGACTCCGGTAAACCGGGCTGTAGCGGACTACCAAGGCTCAGTGGAGACACCAGACTACATTTCCCCATAAGAGAGGCTACCAAGGATAAACAACTAGATTGTCGGATCCCACACATACCAAGCATTTCAATCATACATACAATATGCTCGATATGTGTAAATACAACATCGCATCACAACAAAACTCTACAAGTCAAAGTACTTTATTTAAAGGCTCCGGAGAGCCATACATAACATGTTCATACAGATAGGGGTCACATGACCTGACACTCAAGTCATACAAACATACAAGCACATGCGGAAGCAACTAGTCTGAGTACAGACACTAGGAAGAAAGAAGGCTTGACGAAGCCTGTCTATCTACATAGGCCCTTCACAAGCTCAGATCACCACCTGGGTGGCAAGTCACTCGTCAACGTCGAGATCTACATAGAACCCATCGGAGGGGGTGGTGTTCTCGTCTGCAACAATTATTAAAGCAACATGAGTACAAAGGTACTCAGCAAGTCTTACAACAGATCCTACTATACATGCACATTCTCAAGAAGGTAGTGGAGTTATTGCAGCAAGCCAGCTTTGACTCTTGGCTAAGCTATCCTATGAGACACCACTTGTAAAATAGTTTTCACACACGAGTCCACTAATCACCATCTCAATACTCCACCATGGATCCTCCCTCGTCATCCTACGAGAGAGCCATCCGCGGCACTCACACTTATCTTGAGTCTTTTAGTAGTAACCATTAACTTGTCTATGAACTGCATAAGCGACCAAGTAGTCCTTTACCACGGACGCGGCTATTCGAATAGTTTTATACCCTGCAGGGGTGTACTTCTTCACACACGCTTCCACCACTTATCGCCGCTTACATGACATGTACTCGAAAACCTTCAAGAGGAAGCCCAGCGAGGGTGTCGGCCATGACCTGACTAAACACACGAGTCCCTAGTCCAGGTTTATCGCCTATTCGGGTTCCATCCACAAGGAAATCCGGCCGGTGTGTCCTCAACGGCCCCAAACGATGTGTGCAGGGTTCTCGAGACACCAAACGGGCGACTCGGTACACCATGCCACGAGCCTACCACATCACAGCCCACTCCTAAGGTCAGCACTGCGCACGACCTCCAGCATACTACAAACACCAGAAACTACTTGCAACTCCTGGACAGAGGACAAGAGTGGTTAATAAGTCGAGAGGGTCCATTGGTTTCAGGCCCTACGCGTGGTACACTACTGGAATCAGCTAATTTGCCATCTGCCAGCTCTTTGCCGTCTGCTAGCTGACGGCAAAGAAGCTCTTTGCCATCAGCTACCCAGAAGCTGACGGCAAAGAAATGGCAGAAGGCAAAGAAGCTCTTTGCCATCTGCGGGCTCTTTGCCGTCCGCCAGCGGACGGCAAAGATTCTTTGCCGTCCGCTGGCAGACGGCAAAGAGAGAGGTGGCCCCCACCCCCCGCCCGTTTGGAAAAAACTTAACGCCCCACCTCTTTGCCGTCTGCCAGCAGACGGCAAAGAGGCAAAAGGGCAGACGGCAAATAGTGGCGGACGACAAAGGGGAGACTACCTAACGGCCCGTACCCCCCCCCCGCCCGTTACTCTCTGTTCTCTCCCTCTCTCTCCTCGCCGACGCGCCCCGCCACCACACATCCCACCCCACCGCCGCCACCAGCACTCGCCGCCGCCCGGCGCCCTGGCCCCACCGCCCCGGGCCCCGCCGCCACACCGCCCCGTCGCCCCCGCCCGCCCCCCCCCCCGCCGCCCCGGCGCCCCGGCGCCCCCGTGCCCCACCGCCCGGGCCCGGTGCCGCCGCCCCAGGCCGCCCCGCACCTCTCCTCCACCGGCCACCTCCTCCACCGCCCCGCCCCCCTCCTCCACCGGCCACCTCCTCCACCGGCCCTGCCCCAGGTGAGCTCTACCCCCTTTT
Source organism: Triticum aestivum (assembly GCF_018294505.1). NCBI lineage: Eukaryota > Viridiplantae > Streptophyta > Magnoliopsida > Poales > Poaceae > Triticum > Triticum aestivum. The sequence continues at coordinate 441,011,136 of NC_057811.1, read as the reverse complement.
TTCCTTTTTTCTGTTTTTTTAGTTTTAGGTTTAGTTTTAGTTTAGTTTTAGGTCCGCAAACAACACACTAAAAAAAGTTCGTACATAAAGTCTAGTTCGTACATAAATACTAAAAAAACTACTCGGCGTCGCTATCGAGGTCAATCACGGCCGGGCCGTTGCCGCCGTCATCGTCGCTGCTGGACCGGTTCGCGACGTCGTCCCAGTCCACCGGGACGTCGTCCGAATCCTCTTCCTCCTCCGCCGCCGGCGCCTGCTGCCACTCCGGCGGCGCCATCGCCGCCTGCTGCACCGCCATCGCCGCCTGGCGCCTCCTCCTGGGCCTCCAGCGCCGCCGCTGCGGCGGCCTCCTCCGCTGACTGCGCCAGGATCGCGAGGAGCCCGGGCGTGTCCTCCGGGTCGCCGTCCTGCTGGAGCGCCGCCTGCTCCGGCGGGATCACAACGTCGGCCGGGGCTGCTGGGGCGGGGGTGGGAGCGGGTATGCACCCGCGCGGCTGGGAGGGCCCGGCTCCACCAAAGAGATCACCGACAGGGAGCCCTCGGGCGGCGCGCTTGAAGGCGCCGATGACGTTGTCGAACCGCTTGCCCTTCCAAAAATGGCGGCGGCCCTTCCGGTTGTAGCGTCCCCCGGGGTGCGCGCGAAGCTCTGCCTTGGTCGCCGGTACGCCCTGCGTGGGGAATCCGTCCGCGGAGATCCTCCACGGCCGCGGCACCTTCGCCGCCGGTGGCACGTAGAGGCAGAACCGAGCGAGGTCCTCCGTCTGCCCCAACGAGAGGCTCGACGGCCAGTGGCCGCCCGGTGCCGCGCCGTCGGAGTCCGAGTCGCTGGACGCCAACCCGCGAAGAGAACGTGCGTGTGAAGAGGGAGAGGAGGGATGGACGGGCGGTGTGACCAAACTCGCCACGCAGGGCGGGTTTTATAGCGCCGGGAATTAATGCGCGGCAGATGAGGCACCGTGGCGGGGCGGGGTGGGGCATTAAACTGCGGCAGGGAGGCGCCGGGCCGCGGAAGACGAGATGGCGGCGTGCGGAAGACGAGATGGCGGCGCGCGGAAGACGAGATGGCAGCGTTGACCGCGAGGCATCGGGGCATGCGGGGCAGGCGAGGCGGCAGCCGGCAGCGCGGCACGCGTGCGCGCGGCAGCGGGAAGCGGGGGCAGGAGGCGTCAAGGCACGCGGGGCAGGCGAGGCGGCAGCGGCCAGCGGGGGGCAGGCGGCATCGCCTTAGCGGGGGCGGCCGACGCGACGCGACGCGGCGGCCGAGGCGGAAGTGGCGCCGCAGGCCGAGGCGGAAGCGGGGGCGGCCGATGCGGCGGGCGAGGCGGTAGCGGGCGAGGCGGAAGCGGACGGCAAAGGCACTAGAAAGTTTGCCGTCCGCGGCGGATGGCAAAGGCATGCCGTTAGCCACTTAACGGACTGAGAGCACAATTATTGCCGTCTGCTCTCTTTGCCGTACGCGGCAGACGGCAAAGGGCCTTTGCCGTCAGCCGCCAGGAAGCAGACGGCAAAGTAGCTGTTTACCGTAGCCTACTTTGCCGGAGCCTTTTGCCGTCCGCAGCTGACGGCAAAGGCCTTTGCCGTCCGCCATGGCAGACGGCAAAATAGCTGATTCCTGTAGTGGTAGTAGTTGATCTTAAATCACACATACAGATCTCAGTTCTTTAGGACGGCCTCAATGAAACAACCCACCATGTACTCCTACATGGCCTCTCATCGATACCTTTACCAAATCATGTTCAACACTTCACTCTCATTACCGACACAACCATTCACTCTCCAGACCTGACACGACTCTAAGCATAGCAGGCATAGCATGGTAGGAAACACAAACATGGCTCAATCAACTCCTACACATGCTAGTGGGTTATATCTAGTTAATGTGGCAATGACAGGTCATGCAGAGGAAGTGGGTTCAACTACCGCAACATGCAGCAGTTTGAAACACGTTGTCTTAATGCAGTAAGCGAGAGCAGAAGCGAGAAGTTGGGTTTGTATCGAAATGATCAATGGGTTGCTTGCCTGATGGAGTGGTAGTAGGATACTGCCCTTCAGTTGGATACTCGTGAATATCCTCGGAGGCAGAACTTATCACGAAGAACACATCAAAACACAATCATCACATGGCAATATGCAACAATATGATGCATGCAATGACATGGCAAAATGAGTGTGTTTTGGCTAATGCAACTTAGAACAGATTGGTTTGAGTTCATTTGAATCAAAGATTCAAATGCTAACCCAAAATAAGAGGTGTTATTAATGCATTAACTTGTTTCATCTAAACAGCAAGGTTAAAGTGTTCTGACATGCATGAAACCAGTACAGATGGAAAGATTGGATTTTTCTAATCAAATTTCATATATAAAAATTTGCATTTGGAGTTACAGATTAATTTCTATGAATTTTTGAAGTTTGTAGTATTTTATGGAATTTCCTATATAAAAATAAATCCAGAAAATACTTATTGCATCAGCATTGTGTCAGGGTGACGTCAGCAGTCAACGGGGACGGTCCAGGTCAAACCTGGCCAGTGGGTCCCGCGTGTCAGTGTCATTAGGCTAACTAATTTTTAGTTAGTCCTAATCCTAAGTTAATTAGCAGGCGGGTCCCACCTGTCATAGACCCGGGGAGATCAAACTGGGTCCACCCGGGGTCAAACTGGGTCAGCGGGGTCAAACTCGCCGGCGTTTACCCGCCGGCAAGGCCAAACGCGGCGGGGCAGTGCGGGATTTGTGCTCCGGCGACCAAAACGACGATGGAGCACATCTACATGACGCGAGGAGTGAGCCGCGTCGAGTGGTGGCAGTGGGTGGAGCTGGGGTGGCCGGAAACGTGGCCGGCGACGACCTTGGCGGTCGCCGGAGTTTGGGCGAGGTCGAACCCGTCGCTAGGGGGCACGGCAAGGGGCGTGCGGTGGTGCTACGGGCTCCTGCGAGTGCAGTGAGGCTAACTGGCAGGGTGGCGAGGTCGCTGCATGGCCGGAGTCACGTCGGCGACGAGCTCGGCGGCGGCGCGTGCAGTTGAGCTTCATGCGGTCGCTACGGTGCTCGAGACCAAGAACGGAGAGGATGGGGAGGTGGTTGTGCTCACGGCGATCACGTCGGAGCAGTCGGCGAGGTCGGGGACGAGCTGGTGCGGCGGTGATGGCGAAGGGGATCTCCGGTGGCGTTCGGTGAAGACGAGGTCGAAGAAGACGAAGTAGAGTGTGCGAGCGCTCGGGGCTCGGCTAGCTCGACGAAGCAGACGACGGCGGAGCTTGTGGACACGGTAGAGCGGCGCGGGGACGATGGTGGGCGCGAGTTTCACGATGGCGCGGGCGCAACAGCGTCGGCCATGGTGGGAGAGGGCGAGGGAGAGAGGCAGAGGAGTGAACGAGCTGTCTGCGGGGTCAGGGAGGCGACGTGGAGCTCGCCCAGGTGTCCAGGGGCGCGGGCGGCAAGCAGCTGACGTGGTGGCGAGCTCGCGCACGCCATCATCACCTCCCTGCCTGCCTGGCGGGGACGGAGCAGCTGGCTGGCACGGGCCAGCATAGTGCTGGGCCGCCAGGTGGGCCGGCTGGTGGCTTTGCCAGGTAAGTTCGTTTTCCTTTTATTTTTCTGTTTTCTTTATTTCTGCAAGTTTGTGGCTTTTCTAAAAATACTTAGGCATCTCCCAAAATCACCAAACTGCACATACCCACTATTTAGAACATATCCAACATGGAACATTTCAGTTTGGGATTATTTGGACATTTAAAATATTTACTAGCATTTAAATGCCCAAATGCAAGTTACATATGATTTAATTCAATGACCTTATGATGACCTAGAAAGTTGTGAACCAATTTTGTCAGAGGTTCTAACCCAAGACAAAAATGATGGACATTTTAGAAGGGCATTTCAAGTTCATTGAAAAAGATTTTAGTAAACCCTAGTTGTTTTCAGGAGGGGTGCTGGGGGTTCTGTCATCCCCATTTCAAATTTCTGGAAAATTTTAAACATGATACAACACTCTAATGCATGAACTAGCTAGGGTGTGACAACTCACCCCCACTCAAAAGAATCTCGTCCCGAGATTTAGGATCCGTTGGGAAGATGGTGGGGTACTCAAGGCAACGACGATCCTCCCTTTCCCAAGTAGCTTCTTTCTCGGAATGGTGTGACCATTGAACCTTGAGAAACTTGATATTCTGTCGTCGAGTGGTACGCTCGGCTTGGTCAAGGATACGAACGGGATATTCTCGATATGTGAGATTATCTTGGAGATCAAGCGTTTCGTGGTCCACTGCACGGATAGGATCCGCGAAGCAACGCCTGAGTTGAGAAACGTGGAAGACATCATGAACTCTGGAAAGATGCGGAGGTAGTTCCAATTGGTAGGCAACTTCTCCTTGTTTGGCAAGAATGCGAAAGGGTCCAATGTAACAAGGATCCAATTTGCCTTTGATACCGAATCGATGGGTTCCCTTCAGAGGAGTAACCCAAAGATAAGCCTTCTCACCAACTTCGTAAGTCATGAGCTTATGTTTGCGGTCATATTGGCTCTTTTGACGAGATTGGGCTGTTTTCAACTTCTCACGAATAATGCGAACTTGCTCTTCTGCTTCCTGAATCATGTCCGGGCCAAAGAGTTGTCTTTCCCCGGTTTCTGACCAGTTAAGAGGCGTTCGACACTTTCGTCCATAGAGAACTTCGAAAGGAGCTTTGCCCAAGCTAGCTTGATAACTATTGTTATAAGCGAATTCGGCGAATGGAAGGCATTTCTCCCAATCCATACCGAAAGAGATGACAGAAGCTCGGAGCATATCCTCCAGAATTTGATTGACTCATTCTACTTGACCACTTGATTGAGGGTGGAAGGCGGTGTGTCGGTGTGGAACGACACCTATGGGATCACAAGAATCCCTACTACGGTTGCCGGGGCGCGGGGTTGCGAGAAGAGCAGGGCTAGTAGACAGCACAAGGATCGTTTACCCAGGTTCGGGCCGCGAGGATGCGTAAAACCCTAGTCCTGCTTTGGTCGGTGTATTTCAGAGTTATTGAGCTCTCGAACTAGCTGTGGTGAGTGCGTGGTTCGAAAGAGCCGAATCCTTCTCCAGTATGCCATGGGCCTCCTTTTATAGTCGGAAGGGGCTGCCATAGTGGCACACAGGAGGTGGAAAGGCGTACAGTGCCCTGAGCTTATCGCTCGTATTACAGGACAAGACGCATTTAATGCGTAGCTTAGGTGTCCCCTTTGTTTATCGGGGACGGGGGCGAGGCCCGTCCCGTCCGTCGCCGCTCCTCCTCGCTTTGACACGCGCCTTGGCCAGCGATGCGTGCGGTGCCATGTAGGCAGGCAGGCAGCTGAGGTGGCGCGGTGGTGGAGCCTTCACGAAGATCTGCATGCGCCACGCAGGCGCTCGATGAGTTGGCCTGGAAACTGCATGTTGCCACGCAGGTGCCCGCCCAGCTAGTTGGGCTGGCAGCTGCATGTGAACGGCGGTGGAAGCTTGGTCGCCGGCGGGCTTGCCGGTGGTCCTGCTGGCGCCCTTAGCCTTGCCGGGTGGCCCGGCAAGGGTCTTGCCGTTGCGCGCTGTCGTCCCCGGCAAGGGCCTTGCCGGGGGTCTGGTGGCCTTCCTCGGCAAGGATCTTGCCGAGGATCGTCGTCTTCTAATCCTCATCTGATCTTGAATATGTCTTCACAAAGATCTACATGCCACCACAAAGGTGCCTTCCCGAGCCCTGGCCCCACGTGGATGATGGCGTTGGGGACCGTGGGCTCAAGGGTGGCTCACTCTGTTGGTGCGGGGTGAGCAGCCCCGGCAAGGGTCTTGCCGGGGGAACCTGCTTCGTCCCTGTGCTCTTTGTGTTCTTGGACTTGGCATTGCCCTTGTTATCTTGGGCTTCGGTCTTACCTTGGCTTACCTCCCCTGCTCAGCTTGGCGTGACCGTGGGCGCGGCTCCGACTGCCCGTGCACAGGTAAAGGGGTACAAAAGCGCCCCCTCTTTTTGTACACCGATAGGGGGCCCCGGGCCTGGGCCACACATAAGCGCGACACGTTGTTGGGCCAGGCCCAAAACGGTGCGCGGGCAGGTGGGGCGTTTTCTACCGCTGTAAGACTTTTCGTGCGCTGTGCTTCCCACGACCCGCGCGCGTGGCGCGGTGTGGAGGGGTGTGCGTGACGTGGGCGGCATGCGTGGGGCGGTTTCCGCACGCATGCGTCACATCGCAGTAAAGAGGCGGCTCGCGCCTTCCCTGTAAAAAGAGGGAGGCGTGGAGGCGCGGCTCATTTACTGAATGGGGCCGGGCCGCGGTCTTCAAGGCGTCCACTCCCCACGATCACGGGGTGGGGAGATGTCGCTTCACCCGTCCCCTCAGTTCTGCATGTCCGCCACGCGTTCTTCATGCGCCTGGGGTGGCAAGCGGTGGAGGCGGGAAACCGGGCCGTCGCTGGTTGGGGCAGCGGGTCGGTCCTGATTCCCTGTGCCTCCGGTGGCTGGATTGGCCGAGCGGGGCGGCCAAGCCCCGACCCCGCCCCTTTATAAAGAGGGGGGAGGGGGATGGCATCCCGCATTCTTCTGTCATCTATCTCCTCTTGCTTCCGCTTCTTCCTTTCACTCGCCATGATGAAAGGGAACCCGGGTCCCTCGACGGTGGCGGCGAGGGTCGCCGCTCGACAACGCGTCCCTCCTCCTTCTGGACCCGCGGTGGTGGAACCGGCCACGAGGGGAAGAGGGAGGGGGCGAGGCCGTGGCAGAGGTCGTAGTACTCGGGGAATAGGAGGACGGGGCGGCGCGCCGGCTTCGCCTCCGCCAATGGTGCCTTTCCCGATGGAAGGCCATGTCGGAGACCAGCCCCGCGAGTTCTTCATCAGGCTGCACCGGCCTCCGCGTCGCCGTCTCCGTCTTCCCGCCCCGTTTGCTCGGGAGATGGAGCGTGACCGGCCCCAATCCCTCAGATTGCACATGAGGGGTTGTGGGAATGGGGGCACGCGGGTCGACGTCGACTTCCCGGCTCCTCGGGTCATGTACCTCCGTCGTGGGTGGAAGACATTCGCTCGCATCCACAGCCTGACGGCGGGGCTCGTCCTCTACTTCAAATTAATGGAGGACGGCCTGCTCTCCGTCAAGGTCTTCGGGGAGTTTGGAACTCGCCTGAAGTGCTGCGTGGAGAGCTCCTCTGACGGAGATTCCGACGATGGAAGCTCTTCCTCGAGCGAAAGTGATGAGGAGGACAGCGGGGCAGATGACGGGGACGAGTTCGACTAGGCGTCGGACGCCCCGCGCCAGGGCCGGTGCGGCAGCAGTAGCATCTGCACCTGGCCGCTCCTCCGGCAGAGGTTTGCCGGGGGCGGGGCCAGCTCCTTGAACTTCTCGGGGCCGTCTCCTTGGGCGGCTGGCATTGGGAGGCTGCGGAAGAGGAAGAGAGCGGGCGGCAAGGCCGTCAACTCGGAGTACGCGGGCACCGACGCCTTCATCGCGTATTGCCGGTCCTGCGGCCTCGTCTTCCAGCTCTTTTCCCGGCACCGTCATCACCGGCCCACCCGTGGGCGGCCACCGAGGTGTTCTCTTGGTGCTTTCTGCTGCTCGTAGCTCACCTAGGCACCCCTTTTGCCTTTTCGCCTCCTGGACATGCCTCATGAGGAGAGGGACAAGAAAGGGATTACGGGCATCTTATCTCTTTTTTAGTTTGTAAGCCTGCGGGCCTTCGTTAAATTTAGAACTTGTAATCCCCTTGCTCATGTTTTTCATTCCGTATGAACTGTACCTGTATGGGATGTTTTTAATGAAAAAGGGATGCTTGCCGGGTTTTTCGTTCGTGGGTAAATCCCGTGACAAGGAGCGAATCCTTGTTATTGTTTAAGATAAACGTTTTCGCCCGGCAACAGGCCTTGCCGTCCCCCCACTCCACTCGACCGTTCTCGCGCTCTTGGCGGAGCCAGGGATGAAGTGGGCTTTAGGCTCCTCGTTCTACTTCCTTGCCACCGCAGCTACAACCAAATCCGGACCCAGGAAATAACCCTTAGGTATAGGAAAAAGCGGAGCACGGCGGCCTAGAGATAAAAACGAGGTTCCACATGCCCCAGTTCCGTTCCGAAATGCATGATAGAGGATGAAAAGACTTATCTGGATCTGCAGCCCCTGGCAACCGCATCTTGCCGTGGTTGGATCCTTATGCTTGCAGTCCCCGGCAACTCTGGTTTGCCGGGGTCGAGACGCCGGTCCGTTTCCTTCTTCCCAAGTAGCTCAGCAGAAGTGCTCATGTGCCCTGCGAACCAAAGGAGGACAGAAAAGAAACAGATAGAAGCGCACTCGACCTCTAGGCTAGGGGTTAGTCGCCGCTAAGCACTATCAACCCTAACCAAGGAAGAGACTCGACCTAGCATGCATGCTATGACTTAGGGCGCCAGCGCTTCATTTATTTATGCTCAGGGTCTGCGCCTGGCTTTGTACAAAGGGTCACATGCCTTGCCGGCAAAGCTTGTACAAAAGGTGGCTTGCCGGGACAAGCCACGCCTTATGGGTAAAACATGCGAAGATGCTCGATGTTCCAAGAGTTGCTCACTGGGACGGCATCTTCGGTCTCCAGGCGGACTGCGCCGGTCCTGGTGACTCGCATTACCCGATAAGGGCCTTCCCACTTCGGCGTCAACTTGTTGGAATTCTTGGCCGACTGAACGCGCCGAAGAACAAGGTCGCCTTCCTCAAAGCTTCGGGCATGAACCTTGCGGCTATGGTAGCGGCGCAAGGCTTGCTGGTAGCGTGTTGCTCTCACAGCCGCCCGAAGACGATCTTCCTCAAGGAGTGTCGCGTCATCTTGGCGCAACTGCTCTTGCTCAAGCTCATCATAAGCGAGCACTCGAGGTGACCCGTATATGAGTTCCGTGGGAAGAACTGCTTCTGCCCCATATACCAGGGCAAAAGGTATCTGGCCGGTGGCTCGATTTGGCATCGTCCTGATCGACCAAAGAACCGCCGGCAACTCATCAATCCAGCGCCTTCCACTCTTGTGCAGCTTGTCAAAGGTCTTCGTTCTCAGGCCTCGCAACACTTTAGCATTTTCCCTCTCCGCTTGGCCATTGCTCCGTGGGTGTGCCACGGAAGCAAAACATACCTTGCTACCAAGGTCTTGAATGTATTGCATGAAGGTGTGGCTTGTGAACTGTGTGCCGTTGTCGGTGATGACTCTGTTTGGCACACCAAAACGGCAGACCAGTCCCTTGAAGAACTTGACGGCTGACTGAGCAGTCACCTTTCTCACTACTTCCACCTCCGGCCACTTTGTGAACTTGTCGATTGCAACGTACAAGTACTCAAAGCCCCCGACAGCGCGGTTGAAAGGGGCCAGTATATCGAGCCCCCAGACCGAGAATGGCCAGGAGAGAGGGATTGTTTGAAGGGCTTGAGCTGGTTGATGAAGCTTCTTTGAATGGAACTGGCATGCTTCACACTTGGTTACTAGTGCCGTCGCATCCTGGAGGGCGGTGGGCCAGAAGAAACCTTGCCGGAATGCCTTCCCGGCAAGGGCCCTCGACCCTATGTGGGAGCCACATATGCCTCCGTGTATCTCCGCCAACAGCTCCAGTCCTTCCTCCCGGGGGATGCACTTCAATTTCACACCGTTTGGCCTTCTCATGTACAGGACGTCATCGACGAACTGGTACGGGGCGGACTGACGGGCTACTTTTTCTGCTTCTTCCTGCTCCTCAGGAAGCTCCCCTGTTTGGAGGAATTGGACGGTATGCTGCGCCCATGTCGGAGCCTGGGGCTCGACTACAAACACCAGAAACTACTTGCAACTCTTGGACAGAGGACAAGAGTGGTTAATAAGTCGAGAGGGTCCATTGGTTTCGGGCCCAACGCGTGGTAGTAGCTGATCTTAAATCACACATAGAGATCTCAGTTCTTAAGGATGGCCTCAATGAAACAACCCACCATGTACTCCTACATGGCCTCTCATCGATACCTTTACCAAATCATGTTCAACACTTCACTCTCATTATCGACACAACCATTCACTCTCGTTCATCACCCCGATGAGCCAGACCTGACACGACTCTAAGCATAGTAGACATAGCATGGTAGGAAACACAAACATGGCTCAATCAACTCCTACACATGCTAGTGGGTTTCATCTAGTTAATGTGGCAATGACAGGTCATGCAGAGGAAGTGGGTTCAACTACCGCAACACACAGCAGTTTGAAACGCGTTGTCTTAATGCAGTAAACGAGAGCAGAAGCGAGAAGTTGGCTTTGTATCGAAATGATCAATGGGTTGCTTTCCTGATGGAATGGTAGTAGGATACTGCCCTTCAGTTGGATACTCGTGAATATCCTCGGAGGCAGAACCTACCACGAAGAACACATCGAAACACAATCATCACATGGCAATATGCAACAATATGATGCATGTAATGACATGGCAAAATGAGTGTGTTTTGGCTAATGCAACTTAGAACAGATTGGTTTGAGTTCATTTGAGTCAAAGATTCAAATGCTAACCCAAAATAAGAGGTGTTATTAATGCATTAACTTGTTTCATCTAGACAGCAAGGTTAAAGTGTTCTGAGATGCATGAAACCAGTACAGATGGAAAGATTGGATTTTTCTGATCAAATTTCATATATAAAAATTTGCATTTGGAGTTAGAGATTAATTTCTATGAATTTTTGAAGTTTGTAGTATTTTCTGGAATTTCCTGTATAAAAATAAATCCAGAAAATACTTATTGCATCAGCATTGCGTCAGGGTGACGTCAGCAGTCAACAGGGACGGTCCAGGTCAAACCTGGCCAGTGGGACCCGCGTGTCAGTGTCATTAGGCCAACTAATCTTTAGTTAGTCCCAATCCTAAGTTAATTAGCAGGTGGGTCCCACCTGTCATAGACCCAGGGGGTCAAACTGGGTCCACCCGGGGTCAAACTGGGTCAGCGGGGTCAAACTCGTCGACGTTTAGCCGCCGGCGAGGCCAAACGTGGCGGGGCAGTGCGGGATTTGTGCTCCGGCGAACAAAATGACGGCGGAGCACATCTACGTGATGCGGAGAGTGAGCCGCGTCGAGTGGTGGCAGTGGGTGGAGCTGGGGTGGCCGGAAACGTCCCCGGCGACGACCTTGGCGGTCGCCGGAGTTTGGGCGAGGTCGAACCCGTCGCTAGGGGGCACGGCAAGGGGCGTGCGGTGGTGCTACGGGCTCCTGCGAGTGCGGTGAGGCTAACGGGCAGGGTGGCGAGGCCGTTGCATGGCCGGAGTCACGTCGGCGACGAGCTCGGCGGCGGCGCGTGCGGTTGAGCTTCATGCGGTCGCTACGGTGCTCGAGAGCAAGAATGGAGAGGATGGGGAGGTGGCTGAGCTCACGGCGATCACGTCGGAGCAGTCGGCGAGGTCGGGGACGAGCTGGTGCAGCGGTGACGGCAAAGGGGATCTCCGGCGGCGTTCGGTGAAGACGAGGTCGAAGAAGACGAAGTAGAGTGTGCGGGCGCTCGGGGCTCAGCTAGCTCGACGAAGCAGACGACGGCGGAGCTTGTGGACACGGCAGAGCAACGCGGGGACGACGGTGGGCGCGAGTTTCACGGTGGCGCGGGCGCAGCAGCGTCGGCCATGGTGGGAGAGGGGAAGGGAGAGAGGTAGAGTGTCACGACCGGTTTTTCAATAAAATATTTATTGAGAGACCGATCCCTTTTACGGACCAGTAGAGAAGAATTCCTTCTCACTGATAGACAATACCTTGGTCACAGAACAAAAATACTAGGAGTACTGAATATAATACAAGGTTGAGCGGAGACTGCTCAACAATTTATTAGATGCACACCGATAAAACATAACGGCGGATAGGGTGGCATAACTACTAACTCACGATAACAACGGTGGTGGAAATATCACCGCGAAGTGGGTGATATGACTCCTGAAAACTACAGCTCTTCGAGCGTCGGAGTGAGGCTCGAGGAGACTTATTGCGGGTGGCGGAAGCGTATATGATACAAGTGACCAATATCCAGGATCGCACGGGACTGACTGGGATTCCTCTAGGCGTCGGACTCACTATCAAACTCTTCATCCAGGAGATCGCCTTCGTCAACATCTGGCCAAATCAACAAGCCAGGTGAGTACTATGAAAGTACTCGCAAGACAGTTTGGACATAAGATATAACAAATGTAAACATGAAGCATATGAATAGATTAACATGTACGTTCAGACATAGAGGCAATAATGCATGGGGAAATATCAGAGAAGTCGGGCGGTAGTCCTCCCGAAATCCCAAAAATAAATACTGGGTGCCAAACGAGGGTCTGAATGACTCCTCGAGAGGAACTGCAAGAATAATAATACCGGTGCCAAACGAGGGTCTGAATGACTCCTCGAGAGGAAACTGCAAGAATAATAATGCCGCAGTCGGGCGTCGGGGCGACACCACATAAAGGGCTTATAACAGAAAGTAAAGAAAAACAATGCGTGCCACAGTCGGACGTCTGAGCGACATCACATAAAGGGCTTATATTGAAAGTAAGAGACAAACATGCCACAGTCGGACGTCTGAGCGACATCACATAAAGGGCTTATATTCATAACTTAGTAGCTCATGAATCTTAAATCATATCAAGAGAATAATTCATACATGAGATAAACAACAGGGTTAGTCCATCCACAGGAATAACTCAGCTAAGTTTACTACTCATGCTCGCTTACCGGAAAGAAGAATATACCACGAGGCTACGACATAGACATGGATACGCTGATCACGTTACTGGACCATGGATACGATGACTCGGAAGGATTTGACTCTGCAGAGTTTGTACTTTAACCACAGCCAACGGATTTCAGTAGTCACGGGGACTAGTTCCGTTTACGGTGTTTTGGAAGAAACACATCTAACCAGTACACACCCATTCAACATTCCGAAGCCAGGAATCACCCTCGGCAACGTTCAAGAAAAACCTTGAGACGGGGAGGCTACAACCTCGCGTAGCATGGGATCAAATTTATATACGCGCGCTCTAAGGGGTGCCCCCCTCTCGGTCCCAACCGGAAACACCCATGCCCCCTGACCGGATGACTGGCTTTAATCCAGGGCCATGGAACCCTCATCCCGGCCCCTCTATTTGGTGTGTACACGGAAAGAGGTTACCAACTTACTACACCGCATTCTTGGCAGAAAACATGTGGCGGCACGGAAAGGGGAAGAACGATAACGTGACTCAGTTCACGTTAACGTCGGAATTTATCGGATATCGTAAGGCTGGCATGCTACAACAATACCACCTTACTGCCTTTCATGTCACCACATGACTAGGCCATCTCTCATCAGAGATCACAGTAACTTTGGAGCACACGGATAGTTGCCTTACATGCAACGAGATGCTCACCGATGCTCATATGCCATGCACAAACCATTCAAGCAAACATGCAAAACACCCGTCATATCAAAGGTTCAAACATGCTTGCCTGGTTCGGAGAAGTCGGAGTCTAGCTCGGCGAAGTTCGCGGCTCCGTCACCTCTCCCGGAACCTACGGTATAGCGAAAAATGCATACTAACGTGAAAACCAACGCGTGCATAAAAGTTGTTCCAAAAATTTTCCAAATAAATCCCATAAAAAACTAGACAAAATTATAAGACTGTCAGAAAAAGAATCACACAAAAATCACTTTTTATTAAAAAGTTATAAGGGTTTCTGTCCAGGGACTCATTTGTAATGAAACAGAAAAGTTCCAGGGGTTTAACTGAGAAAACAGAAAACGGTTCGAATAGAAACGCGCAAGCCCACAGAGAAAACGTACTTTGCCCGAAGGCGCCAACAGAAAATGGTTCGAGGGAGAAGAGAATAGAGGCTGACAGGGGGGGTCCACATGTCAGGTTTAAAAAGTTCGCCGGCGCCCGAAGACTGCGGTGGTCGCCGGCGTCGAACCACGGCGAGACAGGGAGATCGGAGTGTACCAAGAGCTTCAGCGTGTCCTTCCGCGTCGGTGGGTGGTGGACTTGGGCGTCGGGGAGCACCACGTCGACGGCGACACTTTCTCAGGCGGACGGCGGCTCGTGCGATGGTGGGGAACTTCGGTGGTGTGCTGCAAACTTCGAATTGAAGCGCGGGTCAGAAGGAGGGATGCACTAGAGAGCTACTGGCAAGAGATGGGAGGCAGAGGTGCACGCACGGGAGCGAACCGAGCTGGATCCCGTGGCGGATCGCGGCGGCCGGAGTTGAGGAAGGAGACTTCCTCGGGGCTCTTCCAGTGGCTAGGCAGGGTCTTGGTGGAGTGCAGAGGTGGTGTGGGTATTAGCTGGAGCTCGGGGCCTCTATTTATAGGCGGCTCGAGGGGGTGGCCGTGAACGGAGAATCTCCGGCGAGGCAGTGGATTGGCAGGGGGTTTAGGTGGCCTGGCAGCATCAGTGGGAGTTACTGGTCCCGTTCCACTGCTAAACTCGGTCGGGCATGGCGTAATGGCTCCGGTCCACGGTGGGGTGGCCGCACGGGCACGACGGCGGCAGAGAGCGCGCTCCGCGCCTGGCAGTACATGACGAGGGTGGCAGCGCGCACGGGGGAGTGGAAGACCATGCGGCGATCTCCGGTGGCTTGGGCAGCGCTGAGTGGCGCTGTCTGCGCTGCGCCTCTCTCTGGTGGCCGCAAAGTCGCCACTGGCGTCGGTCACGGGGCGGCGCACCTCCTCCAGCTCGTCGCCGACGCCCGCAAGCATCCAGGCGCTCGTGCGGTGCAGAGGACAAGGGGGAGGGGATGAGGAGCAAGGCGCCAACGCGGCACTGTCGAGATCGACAACAGGTTCTGAAGAAAACGACAGTAGATCACTGCACTGTATTTCTGAATCTCTGAACTTGACATTGACAATGCTCTGCAGGTGTTCGACAGAATGATTTGGCATGAAGAATAAATTTCCTGGGGCTGGGACTTGGTGAGGTGACCTCTCAATGCACCCAGAGGCTGCCTGATTTTTCTCAGAATTTTTGGAGAAGGGTTTGAATGAATTTCATCAAATTTGACAAATCTGGTCCAAACTTGCAGCAAGGATATTTTGAAAATTTTGAACTGAAGACCAGTGGATCTTCATGGATCTTGGTTGAGGTCTCAAAGGACTAGGAAGGTAAAATGGTTTGAGGGCAAAAATCAAAACAGAAATGGTAGCTCCTTTGTAAATCTCCAAGGGCTAGAATAGAAGGCAGAAATTGTTTTGAGAAGATTTAAAATGGAAAATAATCATATGGGGAGGTTCAACTTGCTGGATTTGATGCAAATCATGATCCAAAGATGAGGGAAGGTTTATGGAAGAGGATTTGTACATAGGTCATGGCAAGGGAGATTTGTTGGAAGTGGGAAAAGATCATTCCAAAAGCTATAGGGCTTTTCAAGAAATTGTCAAAAGACATTTTTCCAAGAGAGAAGTATTTTGGTTTGAGTCCAAATAAAAAGAAAGAATCTCCAAGACCAAAAATCAATTCTTGGGTGAAACCAAATAAAACTCTTGCCATAAAAATATTTTGAAAGGGAGGGTTCTTTTGAAGGAAAAACTTAAATCACCTCCCTTAAGTCAAATAATTTTTTTTTGAAAAATCCAAATGAAATTTTGGGTGTCACAACACCTACCCCCTTAGGAAAAATCTCGTCCTCGAGATTACTGCTGATCCTCAAATAGATATGGATACTCTGCCTGAAGAAAATCTTCCCTTTCCCATGTCGCTTCATCCTCAGTGTGGTTGCTCCACTGAACTTTGAAAAATTTAGTTGTTTTCTGTCGGGTCCTCCGTTCAGACTCTTCCAAAATCTTTACTGGCCGCTCTCTGTAGGTGAGATCTGGTTGCACATCAATGCTTTCATGTGACACATGCTTTTCCGGGTTACTCATACATTTCCTTAATTGTGAGACGTGGAACACATCGTGGACGTCTGACAGCTCCTTGGGTAGGTCTAGTTGGTAGGCTACCGTACCTCTTCGTGCAACTATACAGAATGGTCCGATAAATCTCGGGGCTAGCTTCCCCTTAATTTTGAACCGTTGCAGGCCCCTCATAGGAGACACTCGTAGGTATACGGAATCACCGGGTTCAAAGCTGACCTCACGATGTTTTTGATCATAGTAGCTCTTTTGTCGGCTTTGTGCTGTCTTGAGTCTGTCCCTGATCTGTTTAACTTTCTCCTCGGCCTCCTTGAGCATGTCCGGGCCGAAGATACGACTGCCACCTGTTTCTGACCAATTCAGTGGGGTACGACACCTCCGTCCGTACAATGCTTCGAAGGGTGCCATTTGCAGGCTGGCCTGGTAACTGTTGTTGTAAGCAAACTCGGCATACGGCAAACTCTCTTCCCAACTGGATCCATAGGTGAGCACACAGGCTCTCAGCATGTCCTCTAAGATTTGGTTTACGCGTTCCGTTTGTCCATCAGTCTGAGGGTGGTACGCTGTACTGAATGCTAGTTGCGTGCCCAGAGCTTGTTGTAAGTGATCCCAAAATTTAGAGACAAATTGAGTGCCTCGATCGGATATTATAGTTTTTGGGACTCCATGCGGACAGACTATACGAGAGAGATAAAGCTTGGCCAGCCTTTGTGTGGAGTAGGTAGTCTTTACGGGAATGAAATGGGCTACCTTGGTTAGCCTATCTGTGATGACCCATATGGCATCATTTCCGCGTTGCGATCGAGGTAGTCCGACGATGAAGTCCATCCCAATCTCATCCCATTTCCACTCAGGTATCCTGTTTGGCTGGAGTAGCCCTGCTGGCTTTTGATGCTCGGCCTTGATGCGCTGACATGAATCGCAACAAGCAATAAATGTGGCTATATCCCTTTTCATACCGTGCCACCAAAATCTTTCCTGAATGTCCTTGTACATTTTGGTTCCTCCAGGGTGGATCAAGTATGGAGCGGCTTGAGTTCCTCAATGTTAGGTACGCAAAGTCTGTCTCCGTACCATAATATTCCTTCACTGTCTGTGACGAACTCTGAAGCCTTACCAAGGTTCATTTTCTTCTTTATACCTTCGATGCTGGGATGTCCTTGCTGTGCCTTCTTAATTTGCTCCATTAGGGTGGGTTGTATCTCCAGATTTGATACGGTGCCCTCAGAGACTAACACCATGTTGAGCCTAGCGAACTCTTGCTGAAACTCAGGCCTCAAGTTTTGCGGACTGTCATTGTCCGGGCTGGGGTTTCGACTAAGGGCATCAGCCACTACATTTGCTTTCCCTGGATGGTAGTGAATGCCGACATCATAGTCCTTGACCAATTCCAACCAGCGTCGTTGGCGTAAATTTAGCTCTGGCTGTGTGAAAATATATTTAAGGCTCTTATGGTCCGTATATATTTCACAGCGATTTCCCAACAGAAAGTGCCTCCACTCCTTGAGTGCATGTATGACTGCTGCTAGCTCCAAGTCATGTGTTGGGTAATTTTCCTCATGTTTTCGCAGCTGCCTGGAGGCATACGCGACAACTTTGCCATCCTGCATTAGTACACATCCGAGGCCTTTTCGGGACGCGTCACAATATACTTCAAAACTCTTGTGTATGTCTGGCACGGTTAAGACCGGTGCGGTTGTCAGCTTCTTCTTGAGTTCTTGGAAGCTTTTCTCGCATGCTTCCGTCCATACAAATTTCTTGTCTTTCTTGAGCAACTGTGTTATTGGTTTTGCCATAGTGGAGAATCCTTCAATAAATCTTCTGTAATATCCGGCCATTCCCAGGAAACTCCGCACATCTGTAACGTTGGCGGGTGGCTTCCAGTCAAGTATGGCTTTGACTTTTTCTGGGTCTACGGCCACGCCTTCTTGGTTCAATATATGGCATAGGAAACCAACCCGCCTTAGCCAAAACTCACACTTGCTAAATTTGGCGTACAATTGATGTTTCCTTAATTGTCCCAAAACAATTCTGAGATGCTCAGCATGCTCTTCTGGTGTCCTTGAATATACCAGAATGTCGTCAATGAACACCACAACAAATTTGTCCATGAATTTCATGAATACTTTGTTCATGAGGTGGACGAAGTATGCGGGGGCGTTCGTTAGTCCAAAAGGCATCACTGTGAACTCATATAATCCGTATCTGGAGGTGAATGCTGTTTTAGGGATATCTTCTGTCCGTACTTTCAATTGATGATATCCCGATCTCAAATCAATTTTTGAGAACACCTTGGCTTGTGCGAGCTGGTCAAACAAATCATTTATCCGTGGCATCGGATATTTGTTTTTGATGGTGACCATATTGAGAGCTCGATAGTCTATACACAGTCTCAGTGTCCCATCCTTTTTCTTGGCGAATAAAACTGGCGAACCCCATGGTGAGGAGCTGGCTCGAATAAAGCCTTTGTCCAATAATTCCTTTATCTGCTTCTTCAACTCTACCAATTCTGAGGGTGCCATTCTATAAGGTTTCTTATAGATGGGAGCGGTGCCAGGTGCTAGTTCGATGCTGAATTCTATTTCTCGGTCTGGTGGCATGCCTGGTAGTTCTTCAGGAAATACGTCAGGAAACTCGCATACCACTGGAACTTTTCTCAGTTCTGACATGTCCACTTTGTTCAGCTTTGGTTGCCGTGACCGTGGTCTTTCTTGAGCTGTGACCTTTATTGTCTTGCCGTGATGATGAGTGAGGATCACAGTCCGATTGAAACAGTCAATAAATCCCTTGTTGGTGGTCAACCAGTCCATCCCTAAAATGACATCCAGTCCTTTATTTTCCAACACGATGAGATTAGCTTGGAACTTTAGTCCTTCGAACTCAATGATCACTCCTTGGCAGTAACTCTGAGCGATCTGCTTATTTCCGGGGGACTTGATGATCATAGATTTTTCCAAGGAAGTATCGGAAAACCATGTTGCAAAACAAAACTCTTCGAAACGAATGAATGGGAAGCTCCAGAATCAAACAAAACCATGGCAGGTACTGTGTTGACAGGGAACGTACCGAGCATGATGTCTGGGGCATTCCGCGCTTCTTCCCTGGTCACATGGTTCAGGTGACCTTTCCTGTGGTTATTGTTGGGGTTGAAATTGTTGCGCTTGGGGGCTGGATTGTTCCCACCATTGTTTGGCTTGGGGGCCGCGTTCCTCGGCTTTGGGCACTGTTTGGCATAGTGCCCTTCTTCACCACAAGCGTAGCAAGTGACCCCTGGATGGTACGTGAAGTCCTTGTCCCTTGAATGGAACTGTCTGACGGGCCTTGGATCAGTAGTCGCGGATTTCCTTGCGTCTGTCCTTGGAACCTCAGTCTTGCTTCGGTTGTTGCGAGCAAGAGTCGTCTTGTCCCTCTTTCGCTTACGGAGATCTTCCAGACTACGGCGCTCATTCTCCAAGGTAATGGCCTTGTCAACCAGAGTTTTAAAATCCGGGAAAGTGTGTACCACCAGTTGGCATCTTAGAGCTGGTGCCAGGCCGTCCAAGAATTTCTCCATCCTCTTGTTCTCAGTCATATGCTCGTCGTAGGCATAACGAGATAGCTGGGTAAACTGACCGTTGTATTCTGTCACTGACATGCCTCTCTGCTTGAGGTCATCAAAGTCGCTCTTCTTGATCTTTATGATGCTCCTGGGGATGTGTGCCCCACGAAAGCCTTCCTTGAACTCTTCCCAGGTGATGTTGTGTTCACTGGGATGCATGTGTAGGAAGTTTTCCCACCATGCTGCAGCTGCTCCAGTAAGGTAGTGGGGTGCATAAAGCACCTTCTCATGATCTGAACACTGAGCAATAATCAGCTTCCTTTCGATGTCACGAAGCCAATCATCGGCTTCGAGCGGCCTATCGGTGTGAGCAAACGTTGAAGGGCGAGTCTTCTGTAACTCAGATAACTTGGAATGTGGTTGATAGGGTTCACGGTGGTTTCCCATATTGATGACGTGATTCATCATCTCTTGGTGCTGTTGCTGGCTTTGTTCGAAGAGACGGCATACTTGAGACAGGGCTGCTTCGCTGTCCTGTTGACTGGACTGACCCTGAGTGAAGTTGTTGCTAGTCTGTGTCCTATAAGCTTCTTCTGGCTGATTGGGCATGGAACGAGTCCACGGACGAGACATTTTTCCAGTCTGGGGTATTATTTTGCAAAACTCATGAGAAGAACTGTGTGGCACAAGGAAAATCTTGCAAAGGCAAAAACTTAAAAGACCTCAAGATTTTTCAAGAAAGCATAAACGATTTTGCATGGAGGCGAACTGTTTAACCCAAATCTTACACGCGAAAAGCAAACACACGATACAGCACTCAGGATGTGCGTACACAATCCTGACATGTTATTTAGACTAGCATACTCCTCCGGAAAGCAGCGAACACACTAATACAAACTAGCGTACAGATAAAACACATCATACAAGCAGACATAACGCGCGGCTACTCGGCGCTCTCAGTCGGAGATGGTGACGATGTCCTTTCCCTTGCCGAGGGCAAGACTCAGCGGTGCAGGAGATTCAACCTCCACCTCCTCTCTAGCAGGCTCCTGGCGCGTAACACTGCGCTGTGGTGATGGCGCGGGAGCGACAGGCGGTAGTGCGGGTGTGGCAGGCGGTGCAGCTCTGACTGGAGTAGGAGCGATGACTCGGTCGAACTCCTCAGTGGTAGGCAGACGGCGAGCAGTGGCCAAAATGGCCGGTGCATAAGAGGCTGAAGACGAGACGAACGTCAGAGGCGGTGCCGTGTGGAGAAGCTCCTTCCTGCAGGCAGGACCGCCCCGGACTAAGTCCATGCGGGCAGCCACAAGATCATCCACGAGGTTGTCGAAGGATTCCTCCAGAGCCTTGAGATACTCCACAACCATCTCGATGGCTTCATCTCGCTCTCCCCGATGGCAGGCGAATGCATAGTGACAAGTGTATGGCACATGGCATGGGAGGTAGCGGTAGCGACGAGTCTTCATCATAGGAAGAATGTCCCGAAGGCGAGCTATCGCCTCACGGGCAGCCATCTGCATGGCATGCCTCTCCGTAGGCATGGCCCTTCCCACAAAACGGAAGTGGCGAGACGCAGAACGTCCTCCCTTGAATTGCACCACGGCCTGGTGCATAGACACGTCGTCGCTGAGCTTGTGCTGATAAAGCGTGAACTCCGGACGAGTCGCTGGCCCGATCGCGAGCTTGGTGATGGAGACGAGGAGTTTGACAAACCCCTCGGGCACGTTCGTGAACACTCGAGTCTCGCAGTTGCTGCCAGCCATCTACAAAAGTAGGCAAAAATTCTGAGTAGTCAAGTCATAAATTTATGATGACCAACAGAAAATAGCTACAATTGCAAAATGCTGAAAAAGCACAAAAGACGCTAATAACCGATTAGCGATCGCACCTAGTGGCTTCCTACAGTCAGCCTGGCTCTGATACCAAGCTTGTCACGACCGGTTTTTCAATAAAATATTTATTGAGAGACCAATCCCTTTTACGGACCAGTAAAGAAGAATTCCTTCTCACTGGTAGACAATATCTTGGTCACAGAAGAAAAATACCAGGAGTACTGAATATAATACAAGGTTGAGCGGAGACTGCTCAACAATTTATTACATGCACGCCGATAAAACATAACGGCGGATAGGGTGGCATAACTACTAACTCACGATAACAACGGTGGTGGAAATATCACCGCGAAGTGGGTGATATGACTCCTGAAAACTACAGCTCTTCGAGCGTCGGAGTGAGGCTCGAGGAGACTTATTGCGGGTGGCGGAAGCGTATATGATACAAGT
Organism: Triticum aestivum; assembly: GCF_018294505.1. NCBI lineage: Eukaryota > Viridiplantae > Streptophyta > Magnoliopsida > Poales > Poaceae > Triticum > Triticum aestivum. The sequence goes on along the minus strand of NC_057811.1, from coordinate 440,989,517 downwards.
GACCAATATCCAGGATCGCACGGGACTGACTGGGATTCCTCTAGGCGTCGGACTCACTATCAAACTCTTCATCCATGAGATCGCCTTCGTCAACATCTGGCCAAATCAACAAGCCAGGTGAGTACTATGAAAGTACTCGCAAGACAGTTCGGACATAAGATATAACAAATGTAAACATGAAGCATATGAACAGATTAACAAATGCGTTCAGACATAGAGATAATAATGCATGGGGAAAATAACAGAGAAGTCGGGCGGTAGTCCTCCCGAAATCCCAAAATAAATACTGGGTGCCAAACGAGGGTCTGAATGACTCCTCGAGAGGAAACTGCAAGAATAATAATACCGGTGCCAAACGAGGGTCTGAATGACTCCTCGAGAGGAAACTGCAAGAATAATAATGCCGCAGTCGGGCGTCGGGGCGACACCACATAAAGGGCTTATAACAGAAAAAGAAAGACAATGCGTGCCACAGTCGGACGTCTGAGCGACATCACATAAAGGGCTTATATTGAAAGTAAGAGACAAACATGCCACAGTCGGACGTCTGAGCGACATCACATAAAGGGCTTATATTCATAACCTAGTAGCTCATGAATCTTAAATCATATCAAGAGAATAATCAGACATGAGATAAACAACAGGGTTAGTCCATCCACAGGAATAACGTTCAGCTAAGTTTACTACTCATGCTCGCTTACCGGAAAGAAGAATATACCACGAGGTTACGACATAGACATGGATACGCTGATCACGTTACTGGACCATGGATACGATGACTCGGAAGGATTTGACTCTGCAGAGTTTGTACTTTAACCACAGCCAACGGATTTCAGTAGTCACAGGGACTAGTTCCGTTTACGGTGTTTTGGAAGAAAAACATCTAACCAGTACACACCCATTCAACATTCCGAAGCCAGGAATCACCCTCGGCAACGTTCAAGAAAAACCTTGAGACGGGGAGGCTACAACCTTGCGTAGCATGGGATCAAATTTATATACGCGCGCTCTAAGGGGTGCCCCCCTCTCGGTCCCAACCGGAAACACCCATGCCCCCTGACCGGATGATTGGCTTTAATCCAGGGCCATGGAACCCTCATACCGGCCCCTCTATTTGGTGTGTACACGGAAAGAGGTTACCAACTTACTACACCGCATTCTTGGCAGAAAACATGTGGCAGCATGGAAAGGGGAAGAACGATAACGTGACTCAGTTCACGTTAACGTCGGAATTTATCGGATATCGTAAGGCTGGCATGCTACAACAATACCACCTTACTGCCTCTCATGTCACCACATGACTAGGCCATCTCTCATCAGAGATTACAGTAACTTTGGAGCACACGGATAGTTGCCTTACATGCAACGAGATGCTCACCGATGCTCATATGCCATGCACAAACCATTCAAGCAAACTTGCAAAACACCCGTCATATCAAAGTTTCAAACATGCTTGCCTGGTTCGGAGAAGTCGGAGTCTAGCTCGGCGAAGTTCGCGGCTCCGTCACCTCTCCCGGAACCTATGGTATAGCGAAAAATGCATACTAACGTGAAAACCAACGCGTGCATAAAAGTTGTTCCAAAATTTTTCCAAATAAATCCCATAAAAAACTAGACAAAATTATAAGACTGTCAGAAAAAGAATCACTCAAAAATCACTTTTTATTAAAAAGTTATAAGGGTTTCTGTCTAGGGACTCATCTGTAATGAAACAGAAAAGTTCCAGGGGTTTAACTGAGAAAGCAGAAAACGGTTCGAATAGAAATGCGCAAGCCCACAGAGAAAATGTACTCTGCCCGAAGGCGCCAACAGAAAACGGTTCGAGGGAGAAGAGAATAGAGGCTGACAGGGGGGTCCACATGTCAGGTTTAAAAAGTTCGCCGGCGCCCGAAGACTGCGGTGGTCGCCGGCGTCGAACCACGGCGAGACAGGGAGATCGGAGTGTACCAAGAGCTTCAGCGTGTCCTTCTGCGTCGGTGGGTGGTGGACTTGGGCGTCGGAGAGCACCACGTCGACGGCGACACTTTCTCCGGCGGACGGCGGCTCGGGCGATGGTGGGGAACTCCGGTGGTGTGCTGCAAACTTCGAATTGAAGCGCGGGTCAGAAGGAGGGATGCACTAGAGAGCTACTGGCAAGAGATGGGAGGCAGAGGTGCACGCACGGGAGCGAATCGAGCTGGATCCCGTGGCGGGTCGCGGCGGCCGGAGTTGAGGAAGGAGACTCCCTCGGGGCTCTTCCAGTGGCTAGGCAGGGTCTTGGTGGAGTGCAGAGGTGGTGTGGGTACTAGCTGGAGCTCGGGGCCTCTATTTATAGGCGGCTCGAGGGGGTGGCCGTGAACGGAGAATCTCCGGCGAGCAATTACGGCGAGGCAGTGGATTGGCAGGGGGTTTAGGTGGCCTGGCAGCATCAGTGGGAGTTACTGGTCCCGTTCCACTGCTAAACTCGGTCGGGCATGGCGTAATGGCTCCGGTCCACGGTGGGGTGGCCGCACGGGCACGACGGCGGCAAAGAGCGCGCGCGTGGCAGTACACGACGAGGGTGGCAGCGCGCACGGGGGAGTGGAAGACCACGCAGCGATCTCCGGTGGCTTGGGCGGCGCTGAGTGGCGTTGTCTGCGCTGCGCCTCTCTCTGGCGGCCGCAAAGTCGCCGCTGGCGTCGGTCACGGGGCAGCGCACCTCCTCCAGCTCTTCGCCGACGCCCGCAAGCATCCAGGCACTCGTGCGGTGCAGAGGACAAGGGGGAGGGGACGGGGAGCAAGGCGCCAACGCGGCACTGTCGAGATCGACAACAGGTTCTGAAGAAAACGACAGTAGATCACTAAACTGTATTTCTGAATATCTGAACCTGACATTGACAATGCTCTGTAGGTGTTCGACAGAATGATTTGGCATGAAGAAAAATTTTCCTGGGGCTGGGACTTGGTGAGGTGACCTCTCAATGCACCCAGAGGCTGCCTGATTTTTCTCAGAATTTTTGGAGAAGGATTTGAATGAATTTCATCAAATTTGACAAATCTGGTCCAAACTTGCAGCAAGTATAGTTTGAAAAATTTGAACTGAAGACCAGTGGATCTTCATGGATCTTGGTTGAGGGCTCAAAGGACTAGGAAGGGAAAATGGTTTGAGGCAAAAATCAAAACAGAAATGGTAGCTCCTTTGTAAATCTCCAAGGGCTAGAATAGAAGGCAGAAATTGTTTTGATAAGATTTAAATGGAAAATAATCATATGGGGAGGTCCAACTTGCTGGATTTGATGCAAATCATGATCCAAAGATGAGGGAAGGTTTAGGAGAGTGGATTTGTACATAGGTCATGGCATGAGAGATTTGTTGAAAGTGGGAAAAGATCATTCCAAAAGCTATAGGGCTTTTCAAGAAATTGTCAAAAGACATTTTTCCAAGAGAGAAGTATTTTGGTTTGAGTCCAAATAAAAAGAAAGAATCTCCAAGACCAAAAATCAATTCTTGGGTGAAACCAAATAAAACTCTTGCCATAAAAATATTTTGAAAGGGAGGGTTCTTTTGAAGGAAAAACTTAAATCACCTCCCTTAAGTCAAATATTTTTTTTTTGAAAAATCCAAATGAAATTTTGGGTGTCACACAGAGGAGTGAGCGAGGTGTCTGCGGGGTCGGGGCGGCGACGTGGAGCTCGCCCAGGTGTCCAGGGGCGCGGGCGGCAAGCAGCTGACGCGGTGGCGAGCTCGCGCACGCGGCGTCACCTCCCTGCCTGCCTGGCGGGGACGAAGCAGCTGGCTGGCATGGGCCAGCACAGTGCTGGGCCGCCAGGTGGGCCGGCTGGTGGCTTTGCCAGGTAATTTCATTTTCCTTTTATTTTTTTGTTTTCTTTATTTCTGCAAGTTTGTGGCTTTTCAAAAAATACTTATGCATCTCCCAAAATCACCAAACTGCACATGCCCACTATTTAGAACATATCCAACATGGAACATGTCAGTTTGGGATTATTTGGACATTTAAAATATTTACTAGCATTTAAATGACCAAATGCAAGTTACATATGATTTAATTCAATGACCTTATGGTGACCTAGAAAGTTGTGAACCAATTTTGTGAGAGGTTCTAACCCAAGACAAAAATGATGGACATTTTAGAAGGGCATTTCAGGTTCATTGAAAAAGATTTTAGTAAACCCTAGTTGTTTTCAAGGGGGTGCTGGGGGTTCTGTCATCCCCATTTCAAGTTTTTGGAAAAGTTTAAACATGATGCAACACTCTAATGCATGAACTAGCTAGGGTGTGAGATCCGCACGCCGTCTGCTGCCCTCCATGGCTGTCTGGTGCCGGCTCTCGCCGCGCGCCTGAGCCCCGACCCCACCCTCGCCGCGCGCCCCCTCCCTCGGCTGCCCTGCCTCCTCATGCTCCCTAACTCCGCCAGTGCCCGAGGTGCGCACGATGACGTACACGTCCTCCTCCTCCTCCCCTACCTCTGCCTAGCTAGGGTTCCTAGGGCTCATCAAATTTTAGGGTTCATCAAATTAGCTAGGGTTCATCTAATTAGTTAGGGTTAATCAAATTAGCTAGTACTTGTAGATGCTTAAGTAGTTGTATAGTTGTTCTGCACCCAATATAGTTAACTAAGTATAGACTTTAGGACAAATTTGTATATGCTTAAGTAGTTAACTGAATATAATTTTTAGGACAAATTTGTATATGCTTAAGTAGTTAACTAAATATAATTTTTAGGACAAACTTGTAGATGCTTAAGTACTAGGGCAGTAGGGTACAGTTAGGGCAGTAGGTTTAACTAGAAATGTTAGGGCAGTAGGGTTTAATGTTAATTAGGGCAGTAGGGTTTAGTTTAGAGAAAAAAATCAATATAAAAAATATAAATTTCTATTAGGGCAGTAGGGTTCTATGTTTCTAGGGTTCATCCATCTATGTTTGGTTTTTGAATTGAGTTTGAGAGAGCATGAGATTTGTGTAGATTTTCTTGAAGTGTCAAACACTAGGAGATGAAAATTTGAAGTGGTCATGTTATATACAAATTCCTCAATAGTGTTTGCTCATGTTTATCTACTGTTGTAGTTGCTCATGTGCATGTTCTTAAGTGGTCCTGTTATATGCAACATTGAAGTGATTCGATTGTGCCCAAGTGGCCTTTTGTTGTTTCCAGGGAATGAAGCCAAGTGGCCTATGTTTTGCCGGAATGTACATTCATTTCCGTTCCGGCAAATTTCCGGTGCTCGATTTGTCCACTTTTAGCAAAGGTCATGCCAAAATTTTACGTGAATTTCGGCATGACTTGTGCTACAAACTAGGACATATCGAGTGCCCGGGATTTGCCGCACCGGGAAGGAATCAACGTTCCTGCAAAACATAGGCTTTTTTTGTCATTATTCTTTTTATTAGGTCTAGAATTAATTGACTAGATTTATTCGTAGGAAACATGGCTAGCAACGATGAAGGACAGGGTTCTGGTGATTGCGACGTCTATGTGGCGGCATACGCTTATTTGAACCTTCTCCCGGCCCACCTATCACATCCGAGACCGACATCGAGACTGGCAGCGAGACTGGCATTGAGAACCAGACCGGCACCGAGACCAGCACCGAGACTGGTGAAGCCGGTATAGAACCGAAACCGAAGAGGAGACATCGACACCCAAACCAGCTCATCACTACTAGACTGGTGGTCACGAAGGTGGACGACATCAATTTTGAGCCAAAAGAGCCTCCAGAAGTGCGAGCGTGCTATGACAATCAAATAGGCTGCATCGTATGGACAACCGCCACCATCAACGATGAGAAACTAAAGAAGGTAGAAAATATGAAGCACTCCCTCCTAACAAAGCTGCACCAGGTATTCTTGTTCTCGGTCCGGGATGAAAAGAAATATACTGATCCGGATAAAGAACCGGCAATGTAGAAGATAAACAAACACGTCATGAGCAAGTTTAGCGGCGCGTTGGCTGCCTGCAAAGTAAGGGTGAAAGCAAGGATCATCGACAAAAAGGAACCCTACTCCGAGGTTGTAAAGGATAATCCGACAATTACAGAAGAGCAGTTTGAAATATTCAAGGCGGCTTGCGATGCTGAAGCTGCCAAAGAAAAGTCGAAGTACATGAAGGGGATTCAAGAGAGGAACATGGGGTGCCACGACCTCGGAAGCCGTGGTTACGCGGGGAAGAGGTCCATATGGGCCAAGGAGGATGCGGAACGCGAAAGTATGGGCATCCCAGACCCCCTGGCGGAGTTCACCGTCCTGCAGGAGCGTGACGTCCTCAGGGCCCGGTACCGTTGGGACCTAGTGAAGAAGGTTTTTGAGACGGACGCGGTCACGATGGAGTTCATGAGACTGCTGGTAATTTTATCTTCTGATCAATTCGACTGCACGTTTAGTCATATTTGTAAACGGTCCTTGTTCCTTTTGCAGAGAGAGCAGCACAGGATTGCAGCCGAAAGCGACTCACCGTCAGAGGCGTTGGCGAGGCCCAGGTGGGACACACCATTCAACCGGGCCTTGAACATAATGGAACGACTCCCGGTAGACACTCGGTCGTCGTATGGACGCGTGCATGACGTCGGAGACGGCGCCACATGGAAGAAGTACTACCGCGAGACCACAGAGGAGAGAAAGGAAAGACAGAGGTTAAATGAAGAAAACATTGATACGTCCATTTTGCATCATGCTTTTATGTCGATATTTATTGCATTATGGGCTATTATTACACATTATGTCACAATACTTATGCCTATTTACTAGGTTTACATAAAGAGGGAGAATGCCGACAGCTGGAATTCTGGGCTGGAAAAGGAGCAAATATTAGAGACCTATTCCGCACAACTCCAAAAGTCCTGAAACTCCACGGAAGTCATTTATGGAAATAATAAAAAATACTGAGCGAAGAAAATACCAGAGGGGGCCCACACCCTGGCCACGAGGGTGGGGGCGCGCCCTACCCCCTGAGCGCGCCCCCCGCCTCGTGGGCCCCCTGGTGGCCCTCGGTGCCCATCTTCTGCTATATGAAGTCTTTCGTCTGAGAAAAAATCATAAGCAAGCTTTCGGGATGAGATTCCGCTGCCACGAGGCGGAACCTTGGCGGAACCGATCTAGGGCTCCGGCAGAGCTGTTCTACCGGGACACTTCCCTCCGGGAGAGGGAAATCATCGCCATCGTCATCACCAACGATCCTCACATCGGGAGGGGGTCAATCTCCATCAACATCTTCACCAGCACCATCTGCTCTCAAGCCCTAGTTCATCTCTTGTATCCAATTCTTCTCTCTAAGTCTGAGATTGGTACCTGTAGGTTGCTAGTAGTGTTGATTACTCCTTGTAGTTGATTCTAGTTGGTTTATTTGGTGGAAGATCATATGTTCAGATCCTATATGCATATTAATACTCCTCTGATTATGAACATGAATATGCTTTGTGATTAGTTACGTTTTTTCCTGAGGACATGCGAGAAGTCCTGCTATTAGTAGTCATGTGAATTTGGTATTCGTTCGATATTTTGATGAGATGTATGCTGTCTCTCCTCTAGTGGTGTTATGTGAATGTCGACTACATGACACTTCACCATTACTTGGGCCTAGAGGAATGCATTGGGAAGTAATAAGTAGATGATGGGTAGCTAGAGTGACAGAAGCTTAAACCCTAGTTTATGCGTTGCTTCGTAAGGGGCTGATTTGGATCCATATGTTTCATGCTGTGGTTAGGTTTACCTTAATACTTCTTTTGTAGTTGCGGATGCTTGCAATAGGAGTTAATCATAAGTGGGATGCTTGTCCAAGTAAGGACAACACCCAAGCACCAGTCCACCCACATATCAAATTATCAAAGTACCGAACGCGAATCATATGTACGTGATGAAAACTAGCTTGACGATAATTCCCATGTGTCCTCAGGAGCGTTTTCCTTCATATAAGAAATTGTCCAGGCTTGTCCTTTGCTACAAAAAGGATTGGGCCACCTTGCTGCACTTTATTTACTTTTGTTACTTGTTGCTCATTACAAATTATCTTATCACAAAACTATCTGTTACCTATAATTTCAGTGCTTGCACAGAATACCTTGCTGAAAACCGCTTATCATTTCCTTCTACTCCTCGTTGGGTTCGACACTCTTACTTATCGAAAAGACTATGATAGATCCCCTATACTTGTGGGTCATCAAGACTCTTTTCTGGCGCCGTTGCCGAGGAGTGAAGCATCTTTGGTAGGTGGAATTTGGTAAGGAAAAGATTTATATAGTGTGCTGAAATTTACTGTCACTTGTTACTATGGAAAGTAATCCACTGAGGGGCTTGTTCGGGGTATCTTCACCCCGAGCAGTAGAGCAAAGAGTTGCTCCTCAACCTACTGAACCCACTGAAAATGAAAATGTCTACTTTGAAATTCCTTCGGGTATGATAGAAAAACTGCTAGCTAATCCTTTTGCAGGAGACGGAACATTACATCCTGATGAGCACTTAATCTATGTGGATGAAGTTTGTGGATTATTTAAGCTTGCAGGTATGCCCGATGATGTTATCAAGAAGAAGGTCTTCCATTTATCTTTGAAGGGAGATGCATTGACATGGTAGAGGCTATGTGATGATATGGGATCATGGGACTATAAGTGATTGAAATTGGAATTTCATCAGAAGTTTTATCCTATGCATCTTGTTCATCTTGATCGTAATTATATATAAAAATTTTGGCCTCGCGAAGGAGAAAGCATCGCTCAAGCTTGGGGGAGGCTTAAGTCAATGTTATATTCATGCCCCAATCATGAGCTCTCAAGAGAAATGATTATTCAAAAATTTTATGCTCGGCTTTCTGACAACAATCGCACCATGCTTGATACTTCTTGTACTGGTTCTTTTGTGATGAAGACTATTGAATTCAAATGGGATTTATTGGAAAGAATTAAACGCAACTCTGAAGATTGGGATCTCGATGAAGGTAAGGAGTCAGGTATAACACCAAAGTTTGATTGTGTTAAATCTTTCATGGATACCGATGTTTTCCGTAAATTTAGCACTAAATATGGACTTGACTCTGAGATAGTAGCTTATTTTTGTGAATCTTTTGCTGCTCACATTGATCTCCCTAAGGAGAAGTGGTTTAAATATCATCCTCCCATAGAAGTAAAAGTAGTTGAACCTATTAAAGTTGAAGAAAAGACTATCACTTATAATGATCCTATTGTTCCTACTGCTTATGTTGAGAAACCACCTTTCCCTGCTAGAATAAAGGATCATGCTAAAGCTTCAACTGTGGTTCGTAAAAGCAATATTAGAACCTATACACCTCCTGAGCAAGTTAAAGTTGAACCTAATATTGCTATTGTTAAAGATCTCTCGGCTGATAATATTGATGGGCATGTTATTTATTTCTGTGATGAAACTGCTAGAATTGCTAAACCTTGTGCTAAAGATAAACATAGACCTGTGGTAGGCATGCCTGTTATTTCTGCTAAAATAGGAGATCATTGTTATCATGGCTTATGTGACATGGGTACTAGTGCAAGTGCAATACCTATTGACTTATACAAAGAAATTATGCATGATATTGCACCCGCTGAGTTAGAAGAAATTGATGTTACCATTAAGCTTGCCAATAGAGATACTATATCACCAATTGGAATTGTTAGAGATGTTGAAGTCTTACGTGGGAAAACTAAATATCCTGCTGATTTTCTTGTTCTTGGTTCCCCACAAGATAGCTTTTGTCCCATTATATTTGGTAGACCCTTCTTAAACACTGTTAATGCTAAGATAGACTGCGAAAAGGATGTTTTTACTATTGGTTTGGGTGATATGTCTCATGAGTTTAATTTTTCTAAATTTCGTAGACAACACCGTGAAGAGGAATTGCCTAGTAAAGATGAAATTATTGGTCTTGCTTCTATTGCCATACCTCCTAGTGATCCTTTAGAACAATATTTGCTAGACCATGAAAATGATATGTTTATGAATGAAAGAAGGGAAATAGATGAAGTATTCTTTAAACAGGGACCTATTCTGAAACACAACTTGCCTGTGGAAATCTTTGGGGATCCTCCTCCACCCAAGGGTGATCCCGTGTTTGAACTTAAACCATTACCTGATACTCTTAAATATGCATATCTTGATGAAAAGAAGATATATCCTGTTATTATTAGTGCTAACCTTTCAGAGAAGGAGGAAGAAAAATTATTGAAAACTCTAAATAAGCACCGTGCTGCTATTGGGTATACTCTTGATGATCTTAAGGGCATTAGTCCCACTCTATGACAACACAAAATAAATTTGGAGAAAGACGCCAAACCAGTTATTGATCATCAACGACGGCTGAATCCTAAGATGAAAGAAGTGGTAAGAAAGGAAATACTAAAGCTCCTTGAGGCAGGTATAATCTATCCCATTGCTGATAGTCAGTGGGTAAGTCATGTCCATTGTGTCCCTAAGAAGGGAGGTATTACTATTGTTCCTAATGATAAAGATGAATTGATCCCGCAAAGAATTATTACAGGTTATAGGATGGTAATTGACTTTCGCAAATTGAATCAAATAGAATTATTACAGGCTACTAAAAAAGATCATTACCCCTTCCCTTTTATTGATCAAATGCTAGAAAGATTATCCAAACATACACATTTTTGCTTTCTAGATGGTTATTCTGGCTTCTCTCAAATACCTGCGTCTGCTGATGATCAAGCTAAGACCACGTTTACTTGCCCTTTCGGTACTTTTGCTTATAGACGTATGCCTTTTGGTTTATGTAATGCACCTGCTACCTTTCAAAGATGCATGATGGCCATATTCTCTGACTTTTGTGAAAAGATTTGTGAGGTTTTCATGGACGATTTCTCCATTTATGGACCCTCTTTTGATGATTGCTTGAGCAACCTTGATCGAGTTTTGCAGAGATGTGAAGAAACTAACCTTGTCTTGAATTGGGAGAAGTGCCACTTTATGGTTAATGAAGGTATTGTCTTGGGGCATAAATTTTTTGAGAGAGGTATTGAAGTGGATAAGGCTAAAGTTGATGCTATCGAAAAGATGCCATGTCCCAAGGACATCAAAGGTATAAGAAGTTTCCTTGGTCATGCCGGGTTTTATAGGAGGTTCATTAAGGACTTCTCAAAAATTTCTCGGCCTCTAACTAATTTATTACAAAAAGATATACCATTTGTTTTTTATGATGATTGTGTAGAAGCATTTGAAATACTTAAGAACGCATTGATCTCTGCACCTATTGTTCAGCCACCTGATTGGAATTTACCCTTTGAAATTATGTGCGATGCTAGTGATTATGCTGTAGGTGTTGTTCTAGGGCAAAGAGGTGATAAGAAATTAAATGTCATTCAATATGCTAGTAAAACTCTACGCAATGCCCACAGAAATTATGCTACTACTGAAAAAGAATTCTTAGCAGTTGTATTTGCTTGTGATAAGTTCAGACCTTATATTGTTGATTCTAAAGTAACTATTCACACGGATCATGCTGCTATTAAATATCTTATGGAAAAGAAAGATGCTAAACCTAGACTTATTAGATGGCTTCTCTTGCTACAAGAATTTGATTTGCATATTATTGATAGAAAGGGGGCTGAGAACCTCGCTGTAGACAACTTGTCTAGGTTAGAAAATGTTCTTGATGACCCACTACCTATTGATGATAGCTTTCCTGATGAACAATTAAATGTCATAAATGCTTCTCGTACTACTCCATGGTATGCTGATTATGCTAATTACATTGTTGCTAAATTTATACCACCTAGTTTCACATACCAGCAAAAGAAAAAGTTTTTCTATGATATGAGACATTACTTCTGGGATGACCCACATCTTTATAAAGAAGGTGTAGATGGTGTCATTAGACATTGTGTACCTGAGCATGAACAGGAACAGATCCTACGCAAGTGTCACTCCGAGGCTTATGGAGGACACCACGCTGGAGATAGAACTGCACATAAGGTATTGGAATCCGGTTTTTATTGGCCTACTCTCTTCTAGGATGCCCGTAAGTTTGTCTTATCTTGTGATGAATGTCAAAGAATTGGTAATATTAGTAGACGTCAGGAAATGCCTATGAATTATTCACTTGTTATTGAACCATTTGATGTTTGGGGCTTTGACTATATGGGACCGTTTCCTACCTCTAATGGATATACACATATTTTAGTTGATGTTGATTACGTTACTAAGTGGGTAGAAGCTATTCCAACTAGTACTGCTAATCATAACACCTCCATTAAGATGCTTAAAGAAGTTATTTTTTCCGAGGTTTGGAGTCCCTAGATATTTAATGACTGATGGTGGTTCACATTTTATTCATGGTGCCTTTCGTAAAATGCTTGCCAAGTATGATGTTAATCATAGAATTGCATCTCCTTATCATCCACAGTCTAGTGATCAAGTAGAATTGAGTAATAGAGAGCTCAAATTAATTTTGCAAAAGACTATTAATAGATCTAGAAAGAATTGGTCCAAGAAACTTGATGATGCATTTTGGGCCTATAGAACTGCATATAAAAATCCTATGGGTATGTCTCCGTATAAAATGGTTTATGGAAAGGCATGTCACTTACCTCTCGAACTAGAACATAAGGGATATTGGGCTATTAAAGAGATCAACTATGATTTCAAACTTGCCGGTGAGAAGAGGTTATTTGACATTAGCTCACTTGATGAGTGGTGAACCCAAGCCTATGAAAATGCCAAGCTGTTTAAAGAGAAAGTTAAAAGATGGCATGACAAAAGGATACAAAAGCGTGAGTTTAATGTAGGTGATTATGTATTATTATACAACTCTCATTTAAGATTTTTTGCAGGAAAACTTCTCTCTAAATGGGAAGGTCCTTACGTTATCGAGGAGGTCTATTGTTCCAGTGCCAGAAAAATCAACAACTTCGAGGGTACAAATCCGAAGGTGGTGAACGGTTAAAGAATCAAACATTACATCTCAAGTAATCCTATAAATGCTGAAACTAATGTTATTGAAACCGTAACCCCGGAGGAATACATAAGGGACACCTTCCAGTACGCTTCAGACTCCGAAAAGGAATAGGTATGTGGTAAGGTAAGTAATCCGGCTCCAAAACAGTTCTAATGGCAATTTTCTCCGTTTTGGAATATTTAGAAAAACAGGAAAATAAGAAGCAGTCCGGGAAGGACACGAAGCCTCCACGAGGGTGGAGGGCGCGCCCCCTGCCTCGTGGGCACCTCGTCTGCTCTCCGGACTCCGTTTTCTTGCATGATACGTATTTTGGTTGGTAAAAATTAATTATATAATCTCCCGGAGGTTTTGACTCCTGTATGACGCAAATATCCTCTGTTCTTGTTTCGAGCTGTTTTCTGTCAGGGTTGTCAAGGCCAGGCATCATGTTGTCCCCCTCCTCCAACAATGGTGACAACGATGCTTGGCTCATGAAGATAGAGCTGAAGAGGGAAGAATCCATGGAGATCAACAAGGATGAATGGATCAAGAAGGCCACGGAGGACCAAGCTCCGGCAGCAGAAGACATCCTTCAACTTGATCACAATCTTCTTACCCCAACTGAGATCGAAGCTTTCAAGATGATTGAGTTAGCTCGTATACAAAACAAGTATCTCAGACGTCAAAATATTTTGTTGAAGCAGCATATCATTGCACTCAAGGGCATTATCCGCAAGTTGGAGGACCTCTTACGCTCGATGTGCGACTATCCATCATCACCTCCATCTTCTTCACCAACAAAGGAGATATAATCACATGGGTATGGGCACTCCCCTTGGCAACTACCAAGCTTGGGGGAGGTTCCCTGGTATCGTATCACCATCACATCTCTATCTTTACCATTTTTCTTAGTTCGATCCTTTTAGTAATATCTTGATCTAGTAGAATAAAGTTTTGGTATGATTTAGTTTTGAGTTTTGCTTTATGATCCCTCTATGTAATCGAGTCCGTGAGTTATATAATAAAGATTAGCGTTGAGTCAAGGGCTTGATTATCTTGCTATGATCTTGAGTGAATAAAATAAAAAGAAAGAATAAAAAGAGAATATATTGATCTTATGGAGAGTAATGACTTCACATAGAAAGAGTCTGATGATTAAAAGTTGTTGAGAGTGGACAAACATAGCCTTGGTCATCGTTGCAATTAATAGGAAGTAATAAAGAAAGAGAGGTTTCACATATAAATATACTATCTTGGACATCTTTTATGATTGTGAGCACTCATTAAAATATGACATTCTAAAGAGTTGATGTTGGACAAGGAAGACAACGTAATGGGTTATGTTTTCTTATATCTGAAACAAAGTATATTGTCATGGATCATCCAACATGTTGAGCTTGCCTTTCTCCCTCATGCTAGCCAAATTATTTGCACCAAGTAGAGATACTACTTGTGCTTCCAAATACCCTTAAACCCAGTTTTGCCATAAGAGTCCACCATATCTACCTATGGATTGAGTAAGATCCTTCAAGTAAGTTGTCATCGGTGCAAGCAATAAAAATTGCTCTCTAAATATGTATGACTTATTAGTGTGGGAGAAAATAAGCTTTATACGATCTTGTGATGTGGAAGAAATAAAAGCGACGGACTGCATAATAAAGGTCCACATCACAAGTGGCAATATAAAGTGACGTTCTTTCGCATTAAGATTTCATGCATCCAACCATGAAAGCGCATGACAACCTCTGCTTCCCTCTACGAAGGGCCTATCTTTTACTTTTATCTCTTACCCTTATGCAAGAGTCATGGTGGTCTTCACCTTTCCTTTTTACATTTTATCCTTTGGCAAGCACCTTGTGTTGGAAAGATCCTGATATATATATCCAATTGGATGTAAGTTAGCATGAACTATTATTGTTGACATTACCCTTGAGGTAAAAGGTTGGGAGGCGAAACTATAAGCCCCTATCTTTCTCTGTGTCCGATTAAAACTCCGTAACCACAAGTATTGCATGAGTGTTAGCAATTGTGAACGACTAAATGATAGTTGAGTACGTGGACTTGCTGAAAAGCTCTTACATAGACTATTTCCGATGTTATGATAAATTGCAATTGCTTCAATGACTGAGATTATAGTTTGCTGGTTCTCAATGAAGTTTCTGATTCATACTTGACATTGTGAATAGATTATTACTTGAGCATAAGAAATCATATGATAATATACATATATGTTGCTGTTATAAGAATGATCATGATGCCCTCATGTCCTTATTTTATTTTATCGACACCTCTGTCTCTAAACATGTGGACATATTTATCGTTATCGGCTTCCGCTTGAGTTCCAGCGAGGTCTAAACTTGGGGGAGTTGATACGTCCATTTTGCATCATGCTTTTATGTCGATATTTATTGCATTATGGGCTGTTATTACACATTATGTCACAATACTTATGCCTATTTTCTCTTATTTTACTAGGTTTACATAAAGAGGGAGAATGTCGGCAGCTGGAATTCTGGGCTGGAAAAGGAGCAAATATTAGAGACCTATTCTGCACAACTCCAAAAGTCCTGAAACTCCACGGAAGTAATTTCTGGAAATAATAAAAAATACTGAACAAAGAAAATACCAGAGGGGGGCCACACCCTGGCCACGAGGGTGGGGGGCGCGCCCTACCCCCTTGGGCGCGCCCCCTGCCTTGTGGGCCCCCTGGTGGCCCTCCAGTGCCCATCTTCTGCTATATGAAGTCTTTCGTTTGAGAAAAAATCATAAGCAAGCTTTCGGGACGAGACTCCGCCGGCACGAGGCGGAACCTTGGCGGAACCAATCTAGGGCTCCGGGAGAGCTGTTCTACCGGGGACACTTCCCTCTGGGAGGGGGAAATCATCGCCATCGTCATCACCAACGATCCTCTCATCGGGAGGGGGTCCATCTCCATCAACATCTTCACCAACACCATCTCCTCTCAAACCCTAGTTCATCTCTTATATCCAATTCTTGTCTCTAAGTCTGAGATTGGTACCTGTAGGTGTCTAGTAGTGTTGATTACTCTTTGTAGTTGATGCTAGTTGGTTTATTTGGTGGAAGATCATATGTTCAGATCCTATATGCTTATTAATACTCCTCTGATTATGAACATGAATATGATTTGTGAGTAGTTACGTTTGTTCCTGAGGACATGCGAGAAGTCTTGCTATTAGTAGTCATGTGAATTTGGTATTCGTTCGATATTTTGATGAGATGTATGTTGTCTCTCCTCTAGTGGTGTTATGTGAACGTCGACTATATGACACTTCACCATTACTTGGGCCTAGAGGAAGGCATCGGGAAGTAATAAGTAGATGATGGGTTGCTACAGTGACAGAAGCTTAAACCCTAGTTTATGCGTTGCTTCGTAAGGGGCTGATTTGGATCCATATGTTTCATGCAATGGTTAGGTTTAACTTAATACTTATTTTGTAGTTGCGGATGCTTGCAATAGGAGTTAATCATAAGTGGGATGCTTGTCCAAGTAAGGACAGCACCCAAGCACCGGTCCACCCACATATCAAATTATCAAAGTACCGAACGCGAATCATATGAACGTGATGAAAACTAGCTTGATGATAATTCCCATGTGTCCTCGGGAGCGTTTTCCTTCATATAAGAAATTGTCCAGGCTTGTCCTTTGCTACAAAAAGGATTGGCCACCTTGCTGCACTTTAATTACTTTTGTTACTTGTTGCTCGTTACAAATTATCTTATCACAAAACTATTTGTTACCTATAATTTCAGTGCTTGCAGAGAATACCTTGCTGAAAACCGCTTATCATTTCCTTCTGCTCCTCGTTGGGTTCGAAACTCTTACTTATCAAAAGGACTACGATAGATCCCCTATACTTGTGGGTCATCAAACATCGACAAGAAGGTTGAGATTGCGGTTGAGAAGAAATTAGTTGAGATAGTTACAATAGCGGTAGCTGCCGCAAAACAAGAGATTGCAGCTTCATATGGTGTCTTGGTTCCGGCTATCGTCAGTTGGAGCAGGCAAAATCTAAATAAAAAGGCAGAGGACTTTCCCCTTTCCAACTTCTTCGGGAGCAGCTTGACTAGCGTTGCACCAGCACCTGCTCCTGCACCGGCTTCCGCACCTGCTCCTGCACCGGCTCCCGCACCAGCTCCTACACCGGCTCCCGCACCTGCTCATAGTAGCCCGTCCTCCGTCTTGGACGTGCTCGGCGATGCTTTTTCTTTGGCTGAGCTCGACGCCCTCACGGTACCAGTCACACCAGCCCTCTTCAATAAATGTATAATCTCCCGTTTCCGTGGCCTTTCGAATGTCTCATGTCGCAGACATGTCTTTGCAGGCCGACGTAACCCAGTGCACCATATTGTACACCATCAGCACCATCTTGCTACCTCTTGAGCACTGCGTTGGTTTTCCCTTGAAGAGGAAACGGTGATGCAGTAAAGTAGCGTAAGTATTTCCCTCAGTTTTTGAGAACCAAGGTATCAATCCAGTAGGAGGCCACGCACGAGTCCCTCGCACCTACACAAACAAATAAATCCTCGCAACCAACACAATAAAGGGGTTGTCAATCCCTTCACGGTCACTTACGAGAGTGAGATCTTATAGATATGATAAGATAATATTTTTGGTATTTTTATGATAAAGATGCAAAGTAAAGAAAGCAAAATAAAAATGGCGCCAGAAATAGCTTGTTTTCGGGAGATTAAATATGATGCAAAATAGACCCGGGGGCCATAGGTTTCACTAGTGGCTTCTCTCGAGAGCATAAGTATTACGGTGGGTGAACAAATTACTGTTGAGCAATTGATAGAATTGAACATAGTTATGAGAATATCTAGGTATGATCATGTATATAGGCATCACGTCCGCGACAAGTAGACCGACTCCTGACTGCATCTACTACTATTACTCCACACATCGACCGCTATCCAGCATGCATCTAGAGTATTAAGTTCATAAGAACAGAGTAACGCTTTAAGTAAGATGACATGATGTAGAGGGATAAACTCATGCAATATGATATAAACCCCATCTTGTTATCCTTGATGGCAACAATACAATACGTGCCTTGCTGCCCCTACTGTCACTGGGAAAGGACACCGCAAGATTGAACCCAAAGCTAAGCACTTCTCCCTTGCAAGAAATATCAATCTAGTAGGCCAAACCAAACTGATAATTCGAAGAGACTTGCAAAGATAACCAATCATACATAAAAGAATTCAGAGACGATTCAAATATAGTTCATAGATAAACTTGATCATAAACCCACAATTCATCGGTCTCAACAAACACACCGCAAAAGAAGATTACATCGAATAGATCTCCACAAGAGAGGGGGAGAACATTGTATTGAGATCCAAAAAGAGAGAAGAAGCCATCTAGCTAATAACTATGGACCCGAAGGTCTGAGTAAACTACTCACACATCATCGGAGAGGCTATAGTGTTGATGTAGAAGCCCTCCGTGATCGATGCCCCCTCCGGCGGAGCTCCGGAAAAGGCCCCAAGATGGGATCTCACGGGTACAGAAAGTTGTGGCGGTGGAATTAGGTTTTTGGCTCCTTATCTAGTAGTTTGGGGGTACGTAGGTATATATAGGAGGAAGAAGTACGTCGGTGGAGCAACGTGGGGCCCACGAGGGTGGAGGGCGCGCCCAAGGGGGTAGGCGCGCCCCCCTACCTCGTGCCTTCCTGGTTGATGTCTTGACGTAGGGTCCAAGTCCTCTGGACCATGTTCGTTCTGAAAATCACGTTCCCGAAGGTTTCATTCCGTTTGGACTCCGTTTGATATTCTTTTTCTGCGAAACTCTAAAATAGGCAAAAAACAGCAATTCTGGGCTGGGCCTCCGGTTAATAGGTTAGTCCCAAAAATAATATAAAATTGTATAATAAAGCCCATTAATGTCCAAAACAGAATATAATATAGCATGGAACAATCAAAAATTATAGATACGTTGAAGATGTATCAAGCATCCCCAAGCTTAATTCCTGCTTGTCCTCGAGTAGGTAAATGATAAAAACAGAATTTTTGATGTGGAATGCTACTTGGCATAATTTCAATGTAATTCTCTTAATTGTGGTATGAATATTCAGATCCAAAAGATTTAAGACAAAAGTTTAATATTGACATAAAAATAATAATACTTCAAGCATACTAACTAAGCAATTATGTCTTCTCAAAATAACATGGCCAAAGAAAGTTATCCCTGCAAAATCATATAGTCTGGCTATGCTCTATGTTCACCACACAAAGTATTTAAATCATGCACAACCCCGATAACAAGCCAAGCAATTGTTTCATACTTTTGATGTTCTCAAACCTTTTCAATCTTCACACAATACATGAGCGTGAGCCATGGACATAGCACTATATGTGGAATAGAATGGTGGTTGTGGAGAAGACAAAAAAGGAGAAGATAGTCTCACATCAACTAGGCGTATCAACGGGCTATGGAGATGCCCATTAATAGATATCAATGTGAGTGAGTAGGGATTGCCATGCAACGGATGCACTAGAGCTATAAGTATATGAAAGCTCAACAAAAGGAACTAAGTGGGTGTGCATCCAACTCGCTTGCTCACGAAGACCTAGGGCATTTTGAGGAAGCCCGTCATTGGAATATACAAGCCAAGTTCTATAATGAAAATTTCCCACTAGTATATGAAAGTGATATCATAGGAGACTCTCTATCATGAAGATCATGGTGTTACTTTGAAGCACAAGTGTGGTAAAAGGATAGTAACATTGTCCCTTCTCTCTTTTTCTCTCATCATTTTTTTATTTGGGCCTTTTCTTTTTTTTATGGCCTCTTTTTTTATTTAGTCCGGACTCTCATCCCGACTTGTGGGGGAATCATAGTCTCCATCATCCTTTCCTCACTTGGGACAATGCTCTAAAAAATGATGATCATCACACTTTTATTTACTTACAACGCAACAATTACAACTCAATACTTAGAACAAAATATGACTCTATGTGAATGCCTCCGGCGGTGTACCGGGATATGCAGTGAATCAAGAGTGACATGTATGAAAGAATTATGAACGGTGGCTTTGCCACAAATACGATGTCAACTACATGATCATGCGAAGCAATATGACAATGATGGAGCGTGTCATAGTAAACGGAACGGTGGAAAGTTGCATGGCAATATATCTCGGAATGGCTATGGAAATGCCATGATAGGTAGGTATGGTGGCTGTTTTGAGGAAGGTATATGGTGGGTGTATGATACCGGCGAAAAGTGCGCGGTATTAGAGAGGCTAGCAATGGTGGAAGGAAGGAAGAAAAGTGCGTATAATCCATGGACTCAACATTAGTCATAAAGAACTCATATACTTATTGCAAAAATCTACAAGTTATCAAAGCAAAGTATTACGCGCATGCTCCTAGGGGGATAGATTGGTAGGAAAAGACCATCGCTCGTCCCCGACCGCCACTCATAAGGAAGACAATCAATAAATAAATCATGCTCCGACTTCATCACATAACGGTTCACCATACGTGCATGCTACGGGAAGCACAAAATTTAACACAAGTATTTCTCAAATTCACAACTACTCAACTAGCATGACTCTAATATCATCATCTCCATATCTCAAAACAATTATCAAGCATCTAACTTCTCATAGTATTCAACACACTCATAAGAATTTTTTTTACTAATCTTGAATGCCTATCATAATTAAAGCAAATTACCATGCTGTTTTGTAGGACTCTCAAAATAATCTAAGTGAAGCATGAGAGAACAATAGTTTCTATAAAACAAAACCACCACCGTGCTCTAAAAGATATAAGTGAAGCACTAGAGCAAAAACTATATAACTCAAAAGATATAAGTGAAGCACATAGAGTATTCTAACAATTTCCGAATCATGTGTGTCTCTCTCAAAAGGGGTGTACAGCAAGGATGATTGTGGCAAACTAACAAATAAAGACTCAAATAATACAAGACGCTCCAAGCAAAACACATATCATGTGGTGAATAAAAATATAGCTCCAAGTAAAGTTACCGATGGAAGTAGACGAAAGAGGGGATGCCTTCCGGGGCATCCCCAAGCTTTGGCTTTTTGGTGTCCTTAGATTATCTTGGGGTGCCATGGGCATCCCCAAGCTTAGGCTCTTGCCACTCCTTGTTCCATAATCCATCAAATCTTTTACCCAAAACTTGAAAACTTCACAACACAAAACTTAACAGAAAATCTCGTGAGCTCCGTTAGCGAAAGAAAACAAAACACCACTTCAAGGTACTGTAATGAACTCATTCTTTATTTATATTGGTGTTAAACCTACTGTATTCCAACTTCTCTATGGTTTATAAACTATTTTACTAGCCATAGATTCATCAAAATAAGCAAACAACACACGAAAAACAGAATCTGTCAAAAACAGAACAGTCTGTAGTAATCTGTAACTAACGCAAACTTCTGGAACTCCAAAAATTCAGCCAAAATAGGAAGACCTAGACAATTTGTTTATTGATCAGCAGCAATTGGAATCAATATTTTATCACGTTCTGGTGATTTTTAACAATTATTTTCGTGAACAGAAAGTTTCTGGAATTTTCAGCAAGATCAAATAACTATCATCCAAGAAGATCCTATAGGTTAAACTTGGCACAAACACTAATTAAAACATAAAAACACATCTAACCAGAGGCTAGATCAAATATTTATTCCTAAACAGAAGCAAAAAGCAAAAAACTAAAAATAAAATTGGGTTGCCTCCCAACAAGCGCTATCGTTTAACGCCCCTAGCTAGGCATAATAGCAAGGATAGATCTAGGTATTGCCATCTTTGGTGGGCAATTCTTCAATGAGACATCTATCATCCTTAGGAGTTTCTTTCTTTTTATTAATTATCAAACTTCTAGGCACATAACCGAAAAATTCATTTGTAGCAAATGGTTCCTTAATGATAGCAAAAAGATTGGGATGAATACTTATAGATTTGAGATCCGCAGTTTCTTTACTAGAGGATTCACCCTTATTTTTAGGAACATACATAAGCTTGGCAATTTTAGTTGGAGGACTTGGAGTATTCTTTACGGAAGAAAAAGCGGTTCCCAAGTTGGTAATGATACCCTCAAGTTTATCGATTCTAGTGGAATCCTGATTTATTCTTTCATTAACTATGGGTTCCTTCTCCTTAATATTTTTCAAAGTGACTCCTACTTTAGATCCATATTGGGTAATTTGGTTGTGGATCTTTTTATCCAGATTTTCAATTAACTCTACGGTAGCAACTTTATTTTCAATAATTTCAAGTCTTTGCATTACATGCTCCAAAGTTAACATAGTTCCATTAACCAAAAGAGGTGGTGAGCCAAACAAATCTATCATAGAATTATAAGAATCAAAAGTATGGCTACCCAAGAAATTCCCTCCGGTAATGGTATCAAGGATATATCTATACCAAGGAGTAGCGCCTACATAAAAATTGCGGAGAAGAACGGAAGTAGATTGCTTCCTGGTAGATCTATTTTGAGCATTGCAAATTCTATACCAAGCGTCTTTCAGATTTTCTCCCTCCCTTTGCTTAAAATTAAGAACTTCATTCTCAGGAGACAACAGAGAAGATAGGGGACTAGCCATAACGACAAGCAAGCGAAAAAGAGGCAAACGGAAAAGAGAGGGCGAATAAAACGGCAAGGGTGAAGTGGGGGAGAGGAAAACGAGAGGCAAATGGAAAATAATGTAATGCGGGAGATAAGGGTTTGTGATGGGTACTTGGTATGTTGACTTTTGCGTAGACTCCCCGGCAACGGCGCCAGAAATCCTTCTTGCTACCTCTTGAGCACTGCGTTGGTTTTCCCTTGAAGAGGAAAGGGTGATGCAGTAAAGTAGCGTAAGTATTTCCCTCAGTTTTTGAGAACCAAGGTATCAATCCAGTAGGAGGCCACGCACGAGTCCCTCGCACCTACACAAACAAATAAATCCTCGCAACCAACGCAATAAAGGGGTTGTCAATCCCTTCACGGTCACTTACGAGAGTGAGATCTGATAGATATGATAAGATAATATTTTTGGTATTTTTATGATAAAGATGCAAAGTAAAGAAAGCAAAATAAAATGGCGCCAGAAATAGCTTGTTTCGGGAGATTAATATGATGGAAAATAGACCCGGGGCCATAGGTTTCACTAGTGGCTTCTCTCGAGAGCATAAGTATTACGGTGGGTGAACAAATTACTGTTGAGCAATTGACAGAATTGAGCATAGTTATGAGAATATCTAGGTATGATCATGTATATAGGCATCACGTCCGAGACAAGTAGACCGACTCCTGCCTGCATCTACTACTATTACTCCACACATCGACCGCTATCCAGCATGCATCTAGAGTATTAAGTTCATAAGAACAGAGTAACGCTTTAAGTAAGATGACATGATGTAGAGGGATAAACTCATGCAATATGATATAAACCCCATCTTGTTATCCTCGATGGCAACAATACAATACGTGCCTTGCTGCCCCTACTGTCACTGGGAAAGGACACCGCAAGATTGAACCCAAAGCTAAGCACTTCTCCCATTGCAAGAAAGATCAATCTAGTAGGCCAAACCAAACTGATAATTCGAAGAGACTTGCAAAGATAACCAATCATACATAAAAGAATTCAGAGAAGATTCAAATATTGTTCATAGATAAACTTGATCATAAACCCACAATTCATCGGTCTCAACAAACACACCGCAAAAGAAGATTACATCGAATAGATCTCCACAAGAGAGGGGGAGAACATTGTATTGAGATCCAAAAAGAGAGAAGAAGCCATCTAGCTAATAACTATGGACCCGAAGGTCTGAGGTAAACTACTCACACATCATCGGAGAGGCTATGGTGTTGATGTAGAAGCCCTCCGTGATCGATGCCCCCTCCGGCGGAGCTCCGGAAAAGGCCCCAAGATGGGATCTCACGGGTACAGAAGGTTGCGGCGGTGGAATTAGGTTTTTGGCTCCGTATCTGGTAGTTTGGGGGTACGTAGGTATATATAGGAGGAAGAAGTACGTCGGTGGAGCAACGTGGGGCCCACGAGGGTGGAGGGCGCCCAGGGGGGCGCCCCCTACCTCGTGCCTTCCTGGTTGATGTCTTGACGTAGGGTCCAAGTCCTCTGGATCACGTTCGTTCCAAAAATCACGTTCCCGAAGGTTTCATTCCGTTTGGACTCCGTTTGATATTCTTTTTCTGCGAAACTCTGAAATAGGCAAAAAAACAGCAATTCTAGGTTGGGCCTCCGGTTAATAGGTTAGTCCCAAAAATAATACAAAAGTGTATAATAAAGCCCATTAATGTCCAAAACAGAATATAATATAGCATGGAACAATAAAAAATTATAGATACGTTGGAGACGTATCACCCCGCGGTGGCTTGGCGATTGCAAGAGCTGGGTCCTGTTGTGGCCAAAAAGTCCGCTTCGTCTAGAGGCGGCCGGGAGCACACCCACGACCACGCAGCCTCAACAAGGTATGAACATCAACACCCCACCCACCCAATTAGCGTCGCCTGTCGTGCCGGGTGATAGCGGATGGGGTGAGGAAGAGGCTCCATTAGTCGCTGATGACGTCGCCACCGTCAAAGAAGCAATGCATGATATCGATGCCATCGATGAGGATGAGGATGACGATGACACTCTACAGTATCTCAATACTGGCACCTATGACGACGGAGGATTGATGGCTCAGCAGTATGAGTACTCAGGGTTTGAGCGTCATGAGTCGATGCCTGAATTGCTGCCCCCGGAGGCTGAACGTATTATAGACGACCTTCTAGTACCAAAGAATCATAGGAAGAGAGTGAGGAAAGGCAACAAAGCTGCTTCTATGATCCAGCCGCCTCCGCATCCTCGGGTTCAAGACCGTATACCTGTCATAGGTGCGGCAAAATACCATATCCCCGGTGAACCAATCCTACCTAAGGCAGCGGTAGAGGCCATATATGGCGATCTAAGGAGACTTCATGACGATGTGCTGCGGAGAGAGAAAAGCCTAACCGCCTCGAAAAATCCAGGATACCCACTCTACGTGGTTAACGTGCCGCGGCAAAGGTTGTACGTCGACACATTCCCCGCGGAGAAGTTCTTCCTTCGATTTGATTACAGCTTCGACATGTTTCACTTAAAAAGCTGGATTTTACGTGTGTCCGCCTTTTTGCCTTGTACATGAACTACATCATCGGGATTGAGCAGATACCTTATATCTGTGTCACTGACCCGTACTTCATGCATGAGGGCTTCTTGGCAGTCTGCCCAGAGCACCATGAATACGCGAGGGACTATATCGCTGATTTCATGGTCGCCAATAAGGACAAGGAGACGATTCTCACGCCTTATCATCCCATGTAAGTCATCTGCGCGGATATCCTTCCTTCGATTTCAATCATTCATTTACATGGTGGAGGCTAATGTGAGATGTACTTATTTTGCGCAGCCACGGGCGCGCCGTCCTCATCATCCTTTACCCCCGATTCTCCCATGCTCTTTACTTGGACTTGTCGAAGAACATGAACAAAAAGGATTACACCCACATCAAGTCTGTTCTCGTCAGTGCTATCTTTAGCTACGGCGTACGGGGTGGAGAGATCAAGACCATGAAGACAAGGAACCGCAGGCCCGCCTTCGGCCATAAGACCGACTTCTGCTGCATCCAGCAACCGAGTGGTACTCTTAGTGATGGATTCTATGTCCTACACCAAATGCTGGAGTACAGACGGGATCAGCAGAACCTTCGCATATCACCTACATCCAGCGATGCCCATATTCTGCAATGGGCAAAGAACCTAGGAGATATCCCGGATCATCGACTTCGAGCTGAGTTCTATCACATCCAGCGTGAACTTGCCCAAATCATCATGAAGGAGGTCCTCGAAAAAACAGGGATGTTCTACGAGGAAGGGCAAATGTCGCGAGAAGACGTCCGAACACGCATAGCCGCTCAACGTCTCGACCTGAAGCCTTTCACTAAGCTCGGGGACTATCTCCCTGACTTGCATGGATGGCACGACATGTTGGAGTGATTGACAATATATGAAAATGTGTCCGTTTAGTCCATACTTTCTGAATGACGAAACTTTGAGTTATGCACGACGAAACTTTATTTGTGATGTAATTAAACCGTCCTCCTCAACTAGCGAAGATCACTCTAGTTAGGGCATTTTGGGTATGATGAACTTTGTTATTTATGCTTATGATATGTTGCTTCTATTTTTGCCAAGTCCATCTCTTTCTGTTGCTCAACTATATATGTTGCATATCATCGACTCATGTGACGATGCAGGTGCATAGATCATCGATGGCGAAGAAGTGCTACGCAAGGAGTATATGACGTGTGGCTAGAGTGTCAGGCCCAGGTGTACCAATTTCCAGTTTCCGAGTGACAGCCAGTAGTTAGTTTAGATTCATGCTAGTGCGAGAGAGGGATACGAACCGATGCCTCAAGAAGTACAACATTATGTATGATGAGGCATGTCATGTAACTTGTATAGCTATATCGTGATTATGATGTGACGACATGATTTGTGTTGGATGATATGATGAGACTATTATGTGTATGATATGATGAGCATATTGCATGTTTATGATATGATTAGAATACCGTATAAAACTTGTACAAAAACATCGTAAATACGCAGTAAACAAGATATGAGAAAATATAGTAGTAGCGCTCGACAGGAAAACGCTACTGCTAAAGCACTTAGCAGTAGCGCTGGTATGGAAAGCGCTACTGCTAAGTACGTATAGCAGTAGCGCGTGCCAAAACACGCTACTATCAAACGTTAGCTGTAGCGCCGTATCAATAGCGCGGGCACCCGCGCTACTGATACACCAAATACCCGCACTACTGCTAGGCTTTTCCCTAGTAGTGTGGTCCGGCAGAGTTCTGGACCGCAGCTGCTGCCAAGATGCGTATGTTTCTCCGGGGATGGGGGCTAACCATGGTAGTGAGTCAAAAAAGCAGCGAGCTAGGTTGACAGAGGAGATTGCTGCTCTAGAACTTACCGCTGATGTGAGGCCTTTCTCCGAGAACGAATGGGCCCATAGGTATGCGATGGAAAACCAAGTTCTTTGAGCGGAAGAGGAGTACTGGTGCCGTAGGGGCGGTGTGAAGTGGGTGACTAAGGGGGACGCTAACACTAGCTACTTTCACGCTTACGCGAATGGTCGGAAACGCAAATGTTCTATTTTGCGCCTTAACTCCGATAATGGCATCCCGGTTACCCAAAATGAGATCGTCAGTCATATATATGAGTTCTTTATTGGTCTGTTGGGAACAGCCGAGGAGAAAATGTTGTGCCTGAGGGAGGATTATTTGTGGGATCCTTCTGAGCGAGTATCTCAGGCAGAGAACGGTGGGCTTGCCCTGTCTTTCCTACCGGAGGAAGTGGATAGGGCGCTGGCATCCATGAAGACGGACATGGCCCCTGGGCCTGACGGATGGCCCGTAGAGTTCTTTAAGAAGTTTCGGCCGTGTTTCAAGCACGTTTTCTATGCTATAGTTAACGGCTTTGCGCTAGGACAAGTAACCTATCCTACCTTAACTATGGGGCCATTAGCCTTATCCCCAAAGTGAAGGGCGCGGATAACATTAAGCAGTTCAAGCCCATCATGCTTATGAATGTGCTTTTCAAACTCTGTGCTAAAGCGTATGCCACCCGGCTGGCTCCCATAGCTCAACGGGTGAGCCTGAAAAGCCAGACTGCTTTTCTCAAGGGACGCAATATTTTGGAGGGCCCGATCGCACTCCTTGAGATAGTGCATGAGCTAAAACGTACCAAGAGGAAGGGGGTTTTGCTAAAGCTCGACTTTGAGAAAGCCTATGACTGAGTGAACTGTGAGTTCGTTGGCGAGGTGCTCCTCAAAAAAGGGTTTGAGGCAGGCCTTGTGCACCGTATCATGCACCTGGTCATTTGTGGGCAGACCGCGATGACGATCAATAGTGAGATGGGCAAGTTCTTCCGTAACAAGCGAGGTCTCCACCAAGGAGACCCAAGCTCGCCGCTAATCTTCAATTTCGTTGCAGATGCGCTGTTGGCTATGCTTTCAAAGGCCAAAGTGGCAGGGCACATCATAAGGTTGGTGCCCCACCTCATCCCAGGGGGGTGACGCATTTGCAATACGCGGGTGATACTATGATGTTGTTCGAGCCTGACAACCATAGTATAGCCTCTATCAAGTTGTTGCTCCTCGCCTTCGAGATTCTGTCGGGGTTGAAAATCAACTTCCTAAAAAGTGAAGTTATCACTATGGGGATGGACCAACAAGAGAGTATGCGGATTTCTAACCTACTTAATTGCAAGCTTGGGGGCTTTTCGATTAAGTACCTAGGGCTCCCGATCACCCACCGAAAAATCTCTATCTCCAAATGGGAGCCACTATATGGGAAAGTGGCTAATAGGGTTAGCCCATGGCGCGGGAGGTTTATGTCATCGGCAGCTAGGCTGACCCTAACTAACTCTAGCCTTTTCTCCCTCCCACCACTAGTGCAGAACCGGCCTTTATCACCGGTTCGTAAGGGCCTTTAGTGCCGGTTCTGCAACCGGCACTATGGAGTGGAGACTAAAGGCCCCCCCTTTAGTACCGGTTTGGCACGAACCGGCGCTAACGTGCCACCACGTGGCACGAGCCAGGCCCGGGTGCGTGTAGGACATTAGTACCGGTTGGTAACACCAACCGGTACTAAATGTTTGGGTGTGTTTTGGTTTTAATTTTTATTTTTCCTTTAGTTTTGTGTTTTCAATTTAATTTAGTGATTGTTTTACATTATAATGAGTTGTTAAATCATTAGGTGAAAGTACCGCAGATTAGTTTCGACTGGATGCATGTGGATCCTAGCTAAGTGATCAAGTATATGCCATATCCATATTACTTGATCACTTAGTGATCTAAGTAATATGGATATGGCATATACTTGAGCACTTAGTGATCTAAGTAATATGGATATGGCATATACTTGATCACTTAGCTAGGATCCATCCAGTTGAAACTAATATGCGGTTTCTTTCATAAATGATATAATAACTCATCATCATCATCATATTATAAGCGTTCATAACACCACAAAAGCAAATCACTCTTTGAGATTAAGTTCAGGACGAAGAACACGGACACGCATGAGAGGACAACAAGTACTAAGAGCATGATAGATAGCTAAATCACTCCTGCTGCTCTATCTCTCAGGTAAAATAGCATACAACATGTATAGCTCTCCTGATTCATCATATTGGAGCATGCAGATGAACCTGTCTCCTAATCGTGGGCTGCGCTTCTGATTGCTGCCCCCTAGTACTTCTCTGCGATCGTTAACAATTTTGCTCCAATCTTTCACTATTAAGCATTCATCGCTTTCAGAAATCATGAATGCACTCATGTGCACTGTAGGATATCTTGGCCGTAAGCTAACAATTGACATGCGACCTTTAGTCTCGATCCACTGAGGCACAACTGTCATCGGGAGTCCCTGTTGAAGAACATCGTATAGTAATTAATATACTTAGCAATGAAAGTTTAGCTTGAAAAATAATGTATGCAAAAGATGCACTGAGGACTAATAGTAAAAATCTTACCATCTTTCCTAAATACATGTGACCGTAGTTCAATACGATCACTATTGGTCGCACGTTTTGAGTACTAAGATTTTCAAATTCAGGAAAATGATTTCTCTTAACAGCATCAAGATCCTCAAGCCATGAAACATAATGACTTATCTCCTCGCAGTTTAGTTCAGCTCCGGGACAGTAGTAGGTCCTGTCTACCAAGCGCCGGACATGTTTGCTTGAATGGAAATAAGCTGTCAATAGAAATTAATTGTCAACTATTTTTGAATAAACAATATCAAAGACATAAATATGGTTGAGAAACTCACATAATGGTAGAACTGGAGGCGTCTGCACATCGACCCAGATGTCTCTATTACCTTCAATATCATCTTCCGGACGAATATCAAAGGTGATAACCATATCAGGCTCAAATGCATAAGCCTTGCATAGTGCTTGCCAAGTTTTGCATTCAAAATAGGTGTACGTGTCTGCATTGTATAATTTGACGTCGAAAGTATAACCAGCATGCTCGGTCTTCAGGTAAACTCTCTTTACCTCCATAGTTTCCATAGCACTGAAACCTATCTTATCCAAGACAAAAATTCTTGCATGGTAGGGGATGCACTAGTAGAATAGTGAAAATTTAAAATTATAAGTTGAAGCAAATGAAGCATATATAAGTCATGCTTAATTACGAAAAAATACTTGTCGTTGTGACTTACTATATCCACTTCGGAGGTCTCATCCAGCTTGATGTTGAAGCGTCTATCATCAACAAGAAAATTTCTGTCGCATAGGCCGCGCTGGTCTTCACAGAATTCGCACTTAATGAAATCTTTTTCGTCGTCAGACGACATTTCCTATGTTCATATAGGTGAAACATTAAACACTTACTAGTTCTATTAATTCAACTAATTCAACTACTTCTATTAGTTCAACTAGTTCTATTAATTCAACTAAGCATTTAATAAAAATAAACGTGTTCTATTAATTTTCTTACTAAAATAAAGTAGCTAGTTCCATATAGAAATATTTTAATTAGATCATCAAATCTCAGATATCTAAATTTTCTTACTAAAAATAAACTAGTTCTATTAATTTAACTAATTCAACTAAGAATTTACTAAAAATAAATAGTTCTATTAATTTTCTTACTAAAATATATAAAGTAGCTATATATACAGTAATATTTTAATTAGATCATCAAATCTCATATACCTAAATTTTCTTACTAAAAATAAACTAGTTCTACTAATTAAACTAGTTCAACTAAGCATTTACTAAAAATAAACTAGTTATATTAATTCAACTAGTTTAAATAATCTCATATACCTAAATTTTCTTACTAATTAAAAATAAACTTGTTCTATTAATTTTCATACTAAAAATAAACTAGTTATATTAATTCAACTAGTTCAAATCTCATATATATACCTAATTAATATCTAGCTAATTCATCTAAAATTGACATTAATATTTAACATCTTTTCCATATAATTCATCTAACATTAACATTCTAACATTCTTATCTACGTAATTTATCTAACATTAATCTAAACAACAGAAAACAGAAAATAAGTAAAAACAATATGTGTGTGTGTATGTGTGTGTGTATGTGTGTGTGTATGTGTGTGTGTGTGTATGAGCGGGGGGCGGCGGCATACGGGCGGCGGCGCGAGACGGCGATGCGACGGGGACGGCGCGACGACGAGCGGCAGGCCGGGGGCGGCGGCGCGATCGAGACGGCAACGTGGTACGGTGCGGCGGGGGCGACGGCGACGACGGGCGGTGAGGGCGACGGCGGGCGGTGAGGGCGACGGCGGTGACGGCGACGACGGGCGGCGGGGGCGGCGATGTCGCGCGAAGTAGTTGGAGAAGAAGTGGTGGTCGATGAAACTGAATTTTTCGTAAGTGCCATATATGTAGGAGGGGCCTTTAGTACCGGTTGGAGCCACCAACCGGTACTAAAGGCCAATTTTCGCCAGGCCAAGGGGCGGGAAACTGCCCCTTTAGTACCGGTTCGTGGCTCCAACGCAGAAGCGATGCGGGCAAGTTTAGTCCCACCTCGCTAGCCGAGGGGCGCCCGCACCAGTTTAAAAGCCCCGGCGCGGTTGCTGTCTCGAACTCCTCTCTATAGCAGGCTTCTGGGCCTAACTTTGGCGCGCTGCCCGTTGAGCCTGCTGGCCCTTATGGGCCTATATTTGCAAACCCTAGGGTTGGCAGGCCCAGTGGGCAGCGCCCCAACAATTTTTTATATAATTTTCTTCTATTTATTTTCGAGTAATTTTTTTTGCTGTATTTAGTTTCTTTGTGAATATAAAAAAAATTATATAGTTTTTTTCTTTTCTGCATTATTTATTTTCTTCTATTCATTGTGTAGTGATTTTCAATTTCACCGTCATTTAGTTGTCTAAACAAATCGGTAAATGACTGAAAAACAGCAAATGATGTCAGAACGTGTTTGAAATTGATGATGTCGCTTTGAATGATGCATACTGAACGCAAAAATAGGCTGGAGTTCAAATAAGTTTAAAAAACATTGAAGTGCCCGTGTAACAGATGAGTTCTCGTCCGAAACCCTGATAGTCCGAAAGAGATTGTCCAATTTGTACACGAGGTGCGTCCAGTTTTCGCCGTGACCCTCTCTACTCTTTTGCACATGCTATGCGAGCGAAATGATGATACCATGCCAAGTTCCAACATTTTCAGAGTTCATTTTGTAGTGATTTTCAATTTCACCGTCATTTAGGTCTCTAAACAAATCGGTAAATGACTGAAAAACAGCAAATGATGTCAGAACGTGTTGGAAATTGATGACGTCGCTTTGAATGATGCATACTGAACGCAAAAATAGGCTGGAGTTCAAATAAGTTTAAAAAACATTGAAGTGCCCGTGTAACAGATGAGTTCTCGTCTGAAACCCTTATACTCCAAAAGAGATTGTCCAGTTTGTACACGAGGTGCGTCCAGTTTTCGCCGTGACCCTCTCTACTCTTTTGCACATGCTATGCGGGCGACAAGATGATACCATGCCAAGTTCCAACATTTTCAGAGTTTATTTTGTAGTGATTTTCAATTTCACCGTCATTTAGCTCCCTAAACAAATCGTTAAATGACTAAAAAACAGCAAATGATGTCAGAACGTGTTGGAAATTGATGAAGTCGCTTTGAATGATGCATACTGAACGCAAAAATAGGTTGGAGTTCAAATAAGTTTAAAAAACATTGAAGTGCCCGTGTAACAGATGAGTTCTCGTCCGAAACCCTGATACTCCGAAAGAGATTGTCCAGTTTGTACACGAGGTGTGTCCAGTTTCGCCGTGACCCTCTCTACTCTTTTGCACATGCTATGCGGGCGAAATGATGATACCATGCCAAGTTCCAACATTTTCAGAGTTCATTTTGTAGTGATTTTCAATTTCACCGTCATTTAGCTCTCTAAACAAATCGGTAAATGACTGAAAAACAGCAAATGATGTCAGAACGTATTGGAAATTGATGACGTCGCTTTGAATGATGCATACTGAATGCAAAAATAGGCTGGAGTTCAAATGACTGAAAAACAGCAAATGATGTCAGAACGTGTTGGAAATTGATGACATCGTTTTGAATGGTGTGTACGGAACGCAAAAAAGTCTTGAGTTGTAATAAGTTTAAAAAAATGAAGTGCCCATGTAACAGATGAGTCCTCATTAGAAACCCTGATACTTCGAAAGAGATTGTCCAGTTTGTACACGAAGTGCGTCCAGTTTTTGCCGTAACACAAGAAGTTCGGAGTTGTAATAAGTTATTAATGATAAAAAAGAGGCACAATGCTCGTTAATTAGCTTCAAGCCTTTCGGAATAGTGCAAACTGCACTGCACATAGCTCCGTGCAGTCTACACTATTCCTCAAGGCTTAAAGCTAAGCAACGTGCAGATGAGCATTGCGCCTCTCCTTCATCGTCTCTGCACTCAGGGCTTATAAACCGCTCCTAGTGCCTCTCTCTTCGCGAGGTGGGACTAAAAAATAGCTTACTAAGAAACTATAGTACCGGTTCATGGCATGAACCGGTACTAAAGGTGCCCGTGGGGCCCCAGCCTAACCACAGCCTGACGCAGCATCATTAGTACCGGTTCGTGACACGAACCGGTACAAAAGGTTGCTCACGAACCGGTACTAATGATCTCCGCCCGCCTAGCCGTTGGAACCGGCACTAATGGACACATTAGTGCCGGCTCAAAATCAATCCGACACTAATGTCTTTTGGCGGATGGGGTTCACGTTAAACTAGACACCCCCCCCCCCCCGGTTCCAGGTTCTTTTGGGAAGGACCAGCAACAAAGCGGAAATACCACCTGGTCAAGTGGGCCGCCGTGTGTAGACCCAAAAAATTTGGAGGCTTGGGAATTACCAATTACAAGCTTATGAACGTTGCCTTGCTGACTAAATGGTGGTGGCGACTAGCCCATAGTGAATCGGGCCTATGGGAGGATCTGCTTCGGGAAAAGTACTTCTCGGCCGGGAACGTTTTCAACGCTAAGTCCTCGGGCTCGGCGTTCTGGAACGGGATTCAGGTGGTGCGCCCAGCGTTTTCGGTAGGGGCTCGTTTTGACGTAAATAACGGTATGTCCAAGCGGTTTTGGTTAGAAAAATGGCTTGCGGACAATCCTCTTTGGCAGGCCTTCCCACAACTATATAACGTGGCCACGAACATCAACATTCTGGTGGGTGATGCCTTGCGCACCTCACCACCGACGATCCATTTCTTGCGGCCCCTCTCGACGCAAGAAGCGGCTAGTTGGGACTTGCTGCAGGCCCAGATTGCTACCCGCCAACTCAGCTTGGGGGCCGATGAGGTATGTTGGGACTTGACAGCGTCTCATAAGTTCTCGGTCAAGTCCTTGTATAACAAACTGTCCGAGGGAAGCTCCTTAGACATATCTAGGGGGCTATGGAAGGCCGGGCTTCCACTCAAGATTAAGATTTTCCTCTGGCAAATGTTCAGAAATCGCCTCCCAACGGCTGATAATGTGGCCAAGCGCAATGGCCCCTCCAATGGATCATGTGTAGTGTGTGAGCTCCACGAGGACGTGAACCACGCGTTATTTCAATGTGCATTAGCTAAGTTCGCTTGGTGTGCCGTTAGGGACGTGTTCCACCAGAACTGGAACCCTAGGTCGGGGTCGGATCTATTGGCAGTTCTTCAAACTCAACAAGGGGCTAATGCTAGGGTGTTACGGCGATGCGTGGGGGAGTTGCTGTGGTCCCTAAGGACGATCCGGAATAAGATGACAATAGAATAAAAATTCCTTGTTCACCCGATTGATGCAATTTTCAAATGCCATCTTTTTCTTCAGATGTGGACACCGTTGGAAAAACAACGCGATGCTGAACTCATGAGGGCCACGATGGAGAAGATCAGTAGCAGTATCTCGCGGCTTCGGCACTCGGGTTTAGCTGGATGTTAACTCTTTTGGCATCGGTAGTGTTTTGGGATGGCAAGATGTCACACTTCAGTATGAATGAGGTCTCTGATATTTGAACTTGGTTATGTAATGATCGTGTGGCCTTGCGGTTTGGCCGAACTACGTTGGTGTGTAAGCTACTCAAACCTTGTGTTGCTGCCTATTGGCTTTATTAATTTAAAGACGGACGCGTCTAGTGTTTTCGTTCAAAAAAAAAACTTAGTAGTGACTACTGACAAGCAGCATCAGGTATAACCGTCACAGGGATAACCAGCACTTGCTTACTCTCACATAGTTACATGATAGGATCGTAGCTAGGGAGAAGCTGGCAGGAAGAAAATATAGAGAGAGAGAGAGAGAAAAAAAATCGTCTCCATGAATGATCGATCGATGGACCATGCACTACATGCACTACAAGGAAAAACGCTAGACATGCATATACTGGTCGATGAACGACTGGAGGACGTATAACACGTAACCACTCCAATCGATCCCTTGCTAATAGTGCCCATTGGTCGCGGGCGTCTCGACGTCGACATGGCCGCCGTTGCCGTTGCCGAGCTCGTGCTGCTTGCCGTGGCCGTGGCCGTTGGTCACCGAGGTTAAGGGCAGCTCGCCGGCGACCTTGACGGTCACGTCGGAGACTTGGCTGATGTCGTCCTTACTCTTGCCCCAGATGAGGAAGTACAGGCCTGCCACGATGATCACTGCACCAATCACACTGAAAGCAAAATTGAAATGATATTATTGGTAGTCCTATATATGGAATAATGTTGCACTAGCTAGTGCATGTAGATCCTCGACCATTTTGATATGGTGGAAGCACTATCGTAGTACGTACCTTCCGAGAGTGATCTCCTCCTTTAGAATGATGGAGCCCATGACTGCGGTAATGATCATGCAGAGCGGGTTGAATGCCGTGACGAACACTGGGCCCCTTTGCCTCGACACGACGCCCTGCAAGTAGTAGGCCACGCCGGAGCACACTATGCCGGCGTAGACCACGGTCAAGAGGCGGTTATCGAAGCCGATAACCCAGGCCTGTGTGTTGGCGCGCTCAGCGACGAGGGCGACGGCGGCGCTCATCAGCGAGCCCATGCCGCAGATGAGCGCCGTGACGGAGAGCTCCGCCGGGTAGCTCCGCAGCGTGCTGGACTGGAGAATGAAGAAGCACGACCAGACCATGCAGGAGCCGATGAGCATCATGGTCCCTTTCAGCCAGTCCCGCGGGGCGACGGCGCCAACGGCGGCAGTGGCGTCGTGCTGTCCCTTGGTCCACGGGAACTGCATGGCGGGGCCGTGGTAAAGCATCATCAGCACGGCGCCGGCCACCGTGAGGACCGTGCCAGCGATCTTGGCCTGGCTGTGCAGGCTGCGCAGCCGCACCTTCTCCATGCGCAGGATGAGGGCCAGCAAGAAGGTGATGGCCGGGAGGGTGTTGAGGAGCGCCGTCGCGAATCCCGCCGAGGTCAGCTTCGCGCCCAAGAAGTAGAGGTTCTGGTCAATCACGGGCCTGAGAGACCCATGCAACACAGCACATCAGTATCGGTCAGTAATCAAGAAAGAGTTCAGTGTAGTTAACAGTACGGACGTACTCGAGGATTGCGAGCCCCATGATCTTGAGGACGATGCTGGTTGTCATCTTTGGCCTCCGTCCCCTGCACATGTTATACGTAGGTTGGAGCAAAATACACAATTAGGTAGTGTTCTGTTCTCTCATGAATAATGATCTACGTAAATATGAATCGAAATGAACTCGTATACAGTCTTGCTAAGTGTCGGTCGACTAAGAATTTGTTAAGTCTCAGTCGATGCTACATCCATAAGATTTTACATTGCGATCCGTGCAAAAATTTCTTTTTAATTTTATCTATATCTTCTTGCATGTTATATCACTTGACTTAGACTTGATTAAATCTCAGTCGACTGAGACCTAACCACACCCACTCGTATAATATACTTTAAAGTCTATGGGTGCATGTAACTCTATGGATGAACGGTGCATAAGCTTCTGGTTGACATGTGGGGTCTGGTGGTTCCATGCATGGTAGGTCCTCCACCAGTGGCCAATCAGGTCACACTGCCTAGTGGAGGTCGTCCAGGTGCGTTTACACGTACGTAAACACACATACCGCACACATGCCGGTTAGCTAGCTACATGCACCTGCTTATGTGTCATTTTCTACTTCTGCTAATTAATGCACTCTGATATTCTGATTGATCCATATCCATATACAAATGACGATTTAACGCCTGACAAGGAAATCCCGGAAAGGTAGCTCTGCGGGTACAAAATAGAATAAGGTATCAAGATGTGCACCTACACTTTACTGGATTAGGATCCACGAGTGCAGCTTGCACCATCTAAATGAGACAAACATACCCCTCACAGAAAATTCTAAATGAGACAAACATGATAATATATGAACCGAGCGAATTGTACGTGTATGTTGATCGATCGTGGGGGTGCACGTTTGGCAAGTTGGCGTTGTTAATTTTCCTGATCTTCCTTTCCTACTAGTAAATCGATCCGTTTGTTCAGTTGTCCCTAGTTAGCTCCTCGAAAGTTTGTATAACTAATTAAAAGCGAATGCTAGAGTGTGGGAGCATCGGTCAGAATAGTGGCAGCTAACTGAACATCCATGCGTGCTTCTGCAAGTTGTGATGTACTCCCTCAGCTCACAAATATAAGATGTTTTAAATATTTTAATATAAACTACGTACAGACTGAAATGAGTGACTAAACACACTAAGATGTGATTATATACATCCGTTTTTTTTTAAAAGTTAGAACATCTTATATTTGTGAACGAAGGGAGTAAGTTTTTGGTAAAACATGAAGCGCTCATGCATGTGCGAACTAATTAATTAATGATCTATCTCTAGTCCTCTACTTCCATAGTAACTCATGACAATATAAACAATCGGGCCCTTGCTTGGATGGTTAATGAGATCATTATTGTACTATGAGCTAATTAAGACAACTCGTATATATTGTGTTTCATATCTTGTAATGGTTCGGTAATGGTTGCATTTGTTTTGTATTCTGCTTAATAATTAATAAAAATGGTTGTGTGCCTTGCAATGATGTAGAGACCGAAGGTTGCAACCTCCTTTTCTATAGAGAAAAATCTCGTATTGTGTTGTGATCCACGAGTGCAGCTTGCACCATCTAAATGAGACAAAAATGAGATCAAATTGTACGTGTGTGTTTGCTCGATCGTGGGGGTGCACGTTTGGCAAGTTAGCCTTGTTAATTTTCCTGATCTTCCTTTACTATATTCGTCCATTTGTTCTATTGTCCTTGGCTCCTGGAAACTTTGTCT
Organism: Triticum aestivum; assembly: GCF_018294505.1. Taxonomy (NCBI): domain Eukaryota; kingdom Viridiplantae; phylum Streptophyta; class Magnoliopsida; order Poales; family Poaceae; genus Triticum; species Triticum aestivum. The sequence continues at coordinate 440,951,344 of NC_057811.1, read as the reverse complement.
AACTAACTAAAAGCAAAAGCCAGAGTGTATGGGAGCATCGGCCAGAATAATGCTGGCAGCTAACTGGACATCCATGCATGCTTGTGTAAGTTGTGCTGTACATTTTTGGTAGAACTTGAAGCGCTCATTTATGTTGGAACCATCTACTCTAACTAATTAATGATCTATCTCTAGTCCTCGACTTTCATGGTAGCTCATGACAATATAAACAACCGAGCCCTCGCTTAGATGGTTAATGAGATGATTTTACTCTGAGTTAATTAAGATCATTACATCTCGTATTGTGTGGTGAACTGGTGACTTTGCCGTTTGACGTAGAGACTCATCTGCTGAAGTGTACGTGTTGATCTTGATCCTCTGCCGGATGTTTTTCGAAGGAAAAATAGGCAACATACTGACTAATATGCATGCCATCCGCATGATGCGTGTGCATGCGAGCGAGCCCATGATGCAATACCTACTACACGACGATGTACGGACAAGAGAGTGGCGCCTGTGTCCGAGAGCGTCGTGTGTGTGAAAGAGAGTAGTTAGTCGATGCATGGATGAATGGAACTAGGTAGAGTTACCTCTCGAAGTAGAGGGCGAAGGGCGTCATGACGGCGGTGGCGACGAGGTTACGGTAGACGACGAGGACGAAGTGGCTCATCCCGGCCTTGAGGGACGCCACGGCGATGATGTACATCCCGGCGAACCCCACCTGCAGCAGCACCATCGCCAGGTATGGCTTCACATCGGTCAGAACTTTCCACCCCATGCCCATACTTCTATCTCTCTCCTCCGGCTAGCTACTTCTCTCTCACTCAGTAGCCCGAGCTCGATGTGACTCACGCAAGCAATGGCCAATGGCTGTGATTTGGCGATGAGCTCACAGGGAAACCGGCTCCTTTATATAGACGCGCTCCACCGACACTGTGCGGCCAACGGTACATGTAGGGTTCAGAAGCAGGATGAAAAGCGTAGTGTGGCTCATCGGTGGATCCGAGTCATGGATCCGCCTGCCACATCATGCCCTTTGCGTCCCAGCGCTAGCTTAGCTAATAAGATTTAGCCGCAATACTATGCTACACGAGTGAATGATATTATTCCCGGAAAAATAAAAAGTGAATGTTAATCATTATCGCCGTAAACAAGTCATAAAATTAAAAGTGTTTATGTGGTTTGTCCATAAACAAGTCATTCTAACTAAGGACAATTTAGCAAAGCATAACTGGACAGGATCTCGAAGATGTAGCTCATGCGATAATGATAAATCTACCAAACACCTCTTTCTTGATGATGTAAGAGTATCTGTGCCCGCTCAGCCCCGCGTCGCCCCCTGCTCAGGCGACTCGGGTGGCACCCCAACCCTAGCCGCCGCAAGGGCCTAAATCATCTTCCTCCCTTCCTTCCGCCGTGGCCGGAGGACGCCGCCGGCCTATGCCCGGAGGCCGACGGCGGTGGCGGGGGTCCTTCCTCTCTCCCGCGTCTCAGGGGTGGCGGGGCCCCAACGCGCGTGGAGGTGCGGCCGATCTAGAAGCGGCGGCGATGGCTTCGATGACGACAGTGGTGGTCGGCCCTGCCTCGAGCCACGGGCGGCTGCCTGCGGCGACTGGCCTGGATCCAGCGACGGCCTCGAGGGTTTGGTGGACTGCTCGACGGCACCTCTGGCAGATCTATTCTGGCCGGTGTAGCCAGCGGTGGTAGTCATCTTCTTTGTCGGAGGTGGCCGGCCAGAGGCTGGGTGGTCGGATCTCGAGATCCATTATCTAGTCCCGGCTGCGAGTTGGGGAGACATGGTTGCCGGTGAAAACCGAGCCGACGGCAGGCGATGGCGGCGATCTACGCCGTTATCTTGATGAAGGAATCATCGTGTAACTACTGTCGACCCACTCGTGCTGCTCCGGGGAAAACCCCAGGATCTGGTGTTCCAGATCGGACGATGGCGGCAATGCGGTGTCGTTTCTCTCTTGGGAGCATTGTTTGTGGAGCAGCGCTGGAAGTCAGAGGCAGGAGGTGGAGCAGCTTCGTCTTGCACGGAGCTTGGGTGAACATGTAAGTCATGCCTGACCGACAGGTGCTACGCTTTGTCATGCCTGGTCGGCAGGTGCTACGCACGACAGATCTTCCAAAGACTTCAAGTTGTGTCGGCTGGTGGTACTTGGTGGCATGGTGCTGAGGTGTACCGGTGGCGACCGCGATGTGCTCGGTTGTTCGCACGCAGGGAGGTGGTGCCGTGGTGGCGTCAACGACAGCTAGACCGAGCAAGGCTGGTGCGTCAGTACAACTCTGAAGATGGAGCCGTGGCAGTTGGTGGCTGTGGCCTCTGAGAGTGCGCCGGACCGGTGTGTGTGCCCTGTTGGGGAACGTAGCATGCAATTTCAAAAAAATTCCTACAATCACGCAAGATCTATCTAGGAGATGCATTGCAACGATAGGGGGAGAGTGAGTCCACGTACCCTCGTAGATCAAAAGCGGAAGCATTAGATTAACGCGGTTGATGTAGTCGAACGTCTTCACGATCCAACCGATCCAAGTACCGAACGTATGGCACCTCCGTGTTTAGCACATGTTCAGCTCGATAACGTCCCTCGAACTCTTGATCCAGCAGAGGGTCGAGGGAGAGTTCCGTCAGCACGACGGTGTGGTGACGGTGATGGTGATGTGATCCGCGCAGGACTTCGCCTAAGCACTACGACGCTATGACCGGAGGCGTAAACTGTGGAGGGGGGCACCGCACACGGCTAAGAGAACTATTGATATGTCTTTGGGGTTCCCCCCGCCTCCGTATATAAAGGAGGAGAGGAGGAGGCGGCCGGCCTAGAGGGGGCGGGCCAAGGAGGGAGTCCTACTAGGACTCCACTCCTAGTAGGATTCGCCCCCCCCCTTCCTTACAACGGAGAGGGGAAAGGGGAAAGAGGGGAGAGGGAGAGGAAAGGGGGGGCCGCGCCCCCACCCCTTGTCCAATTCGGATTGGGCAGGGGGGAGGCGCGCACCACCTCATGTGGCCTTCCTCCCTCTCTCCAATATGGCCCATGAGGGCAATTAACTTTCCCGAGGGGTCGGTAACCTCTCGGTACTCTGAAAAATCCCCGAACCTCTTCGGAACCATTCCGGTGTCCGTATATAACCATCCAATATATGAATCTTTACCTCTCGACCATTTTGAGACTCCTCGGCATGTCTGTGATCTCATCCGGGACTCCAAACAAACTTTGGTCACCAAAACACATAACTCATAATACAAATCGTCATCGAACGTTAAGCGTACGGACCCTACGGGTTCGAGAACTATGTAGACATGATCGAGACACATCTTCGGTCAATAACCAATAGCGGAACCTGGATGCTCATATTGGTTCCTACATATTCTACGAAGATCTTTATCGGTCAAACCGCATAACAACATACGTCATTCCCTGTGTCATCAGTATGTTACTTGCCCGAGATTCAATCGTCGGTATCCTCATACACTAGTAGGAAAAGGGGCTTTTACCCCGGTTTGTAAGGGTCTTTTGTCCCGGTTCTCGAACCGGGACTAAAGGGTCGTTACTAAAGCCCTAACCCTTTAGTCCCGGTTCTTACACGAACCGGGACAGAAGGTCCTCCACGTGGCCGCTGCTGCCAGCCCAGGCAGGGGGGCCTTTGGTCCCGGTTGGTGACACCAACCGGGACCAATAGGCAGGGCCTTTTGTCCCGGTTGGTGTCACCAACCGGGACCAATAGGCATCCACGCGTCAGCAGCTGGCAGGAGCTGAGGTTTTTGTTTTTTTTGAAAGGGGGTGGTTTAGGGGTTTTGGGGGGTTAATTTAGGTGTTTCATATATTGTGTTAGCTAGCTAATTAATAGAGAGAAGTGTCCTCTCTTATCTCCGTGCTTGGTCGACGCTACGTACTATATACGTATGGAGAGGAGTAGACACGCTAGCTAGTAATCAAATGAAGGAAACAGAAGATCGTCATGAACATATGCATACAGAGAGAAGTGATATCGACCACCTCTCCTTCTCCGAGATATTGGTCGAACAACAAGTTCTCGTATATCTATCCGACACTACCGGCTACATATATACAATAATTATCTCTTACAATACAATCTCCTAATTAAATTGTAGGAACACAGGGTCCACATAGTATTCTCCGTTTTCAGCGATCACGTGGTCAAGGAAGAATGCCGCCAATTCCTCTTGAATTCCTCGCATACGATCTGGTGCTAGGAGTTCATCCCGCTTCCGAAACATCTAATTTGAAGAAGGGGGTCAATACATATATATATGAATAAATGAAACTCAACACAAATGATGGTAATAAAATAAAATTGTGAATATTATTGCTTACGCACTTCATATTGTTCTTCAGTGTAGCCCCGCTCACAGGTCGTGTAGCGGATGGACTCGCAAACGTAGTATCCACAGTAATTATTCCCGGGTTCCTGCCACAACCACTTTACAAGAAATAGAGGTCAATCAAACTGATAAGCAAGCATGCTAAATGGTATTGATGAAACTAGCGCTTGAATCACTAGGAGATGCGCGGAACATGCTACTATAGTACTTACTTTCGGGTGATTAAATTGCAGCTTCTTCGGCAGTCCCGGAGCTTTTGTGGTGAATTTTCTCCAAACCCTGCCAGACAAAGAAAACAATTACTTGATATCAGGAAATGAACAAAGTTGCTGATATGGTGGATAATGATCGATTTAACTTACTTCTCGAGCATTTGAGTCATGTTCGCATAGTCCTGGGGATCTTTTCGTCTCGAGTCTAAGACGGTTACTACTCCCTGCTCAAGCTTAATCTCTAGGAGAATATAGTGGAAGCTGCGCATGCATGCATAAGTCATCAATTACATTACCATAACCTGGACTAATAAGGGAAACCGAATATGCACAAGACAGTAACACTCACTTGAAGTTGTAAGGAAAGAGTATTATATCTTTGTTTTGATTTAATACCAACGATTGTAGCAAGTTGGCCTCGGCTTCTTTGGGATGTTTTTCAACCGTATATGCATCTATGAGATTTGTGTTAATGAACCCAATATCACCGATTTGTCTTTTCTTCAATTCGGCGATCTTCAATCTGCATAATATAGTGAGGATAATTATAAATACATGCAATGAAAGAGCTGACCTATATAGAGAGACTTAATGACAGAAGTAGTACTACTTACAGACAGTAGCAAGTGATCGTTGTTTTATCGAGGGCCTTTTGATTGTAAAACTGGAAGAAATCCTCAAATGGAACATTCAGCAGATCAATTCCAACGAGGTCATGCTCCGGTTTAACTCTCAGCGTCAAAGTATTCATCCCATCAGACTCTCTGCAGGTTTTCATGTACCAATCATGTAGTCTTCGCATCATCGTTGTTAGAGATCTTTCATCTTTGACGAGAGGCTTCCCGTAATGGTATTTGTGTTCGTCCACCTCCATGATTTCATAATGTACATCGTCGGGCAGGTAATCTCCAAGATTGCTATAACCGGGCACCATACTCGGATCATTAGCGACGATGTCTTTTGACACCTTGAGCGGGGGGCACGATTGGTTCGCTTGTTCGCCGAGCTGGGCAATTTTTTTCCCAGCTCGTCGTTCTTTTAACCTTTGATCACTGACAGTACTTCCCGACCGCTCCGCTTCGGCATATGTCTTTGCAAGAATGCGCTCATAGTTGCCTCTCGGCGGAGACTTTGGTGGTTTTGTCAGGGCAGCCAGAGTGCGCTTTGCTTTCACCGGATCTACCTTCTCCTCCGGAGGTGGATGTTTCTTTGCTTTCACCCCTTCAAAGAAGTTTGTCACTTCGGCTCGCACGATCTTCCTGGTTTCCTCCTCGGTCCTCTCGTATGGTAACTTCTCTGGAGTCTTCAGAGAAGGACCGAATCTGTATTGCCTCCCGCCTCTGGCAGCTGTACTGCTAGACGCCGGCAGAGCAGACGGAGCGGCTGCGGCTGTCTTCTTTCCTTGCTTACGAGGCGGAGGAGAAGGACTACGACGCGCCGGAGCAGCCGCAGCGGCGGCGGGTCTCTTCCGCCCTTGCTGACGAGGCGGAGAAGGAGGAGGCTGGCTGCTCTGGCGCGCCGGCGCTGGCGGAGAAGGAGGCGGAGTGCCGCCACGCGCCGGAGAAGGAGGCTGAGTGCCCTGATCACTCGCCGGAGGAGGAGGCGGAGGAGGAGGCGGAGTGCCCTTACTCGCCGGAGCCGTCCAGTTCGGAAGCTTGATGAGCTCCTTCCGCCATAGGCATGGAGTCTTCAGAGCAGAACCCAGCCGAGTCTCCCCTTCACCGGTAGGGTGGTCAAGCTGGAGCTCCTCAAATCCCTCCGTTATTTCATCCACCATCACCCTAGCATATCCTTCTGGAATCGGCCGGCAGTGGTAGGTTGCGCCGGGTTCAGGAGGTAAAACAGAGCCAACAGCCGCCTTGACTTTGAAGTTCTGCCATTCCGCCATAAGGTGGCAATGTTGAGACTCCGTGATAGCATCCACGGGGTAGCTAGCAGGAGCCGCATGCTCCAGCTGAAGCAGCTCGGTGGAAGCCACGCTGCTTCTCCGCTGAGATGGCGGTGTAGCTTCGGGGGCAGTTTCGGCATGTCGATTGCCGTCTCGTTCCTCTAGCGCTTGAACCCTTTCGTGCAGCTTCTGAATTTGGATCTGCTCCACTTTTTTCCTCCTCTCCTGGCTTTTGTAACCGCCCGCGTCCGGAAAACCAGCCTTCCACGGAACGGAGCCTGGCGTGCCTCGTGTCCGTCCAGGGTGCTCAGGATTCCCGAGGGCCATTGTGAGCTCGTCGTTCTCTCTGTCTGGAACGAACGTCCCTTCCTGCGCTGCATCGATATATTGCTGAATCTTCTTGACTGGTATTCTCAAAAGCTCGTTCGTCCAAACGCACCTCCCTGATACAGGGTCCAAGGTTCCGCCAGCCCCGAAGAACCAAGTCCGGCAACGGTCTGTCCAGTTCATTGTCTGTGGTTCGATCCCTTTTTCAAGCAGATCATTCTCAGCCTTGGCCCACTTAGGTCGGGCTTTGAGGTAGCCACCTGACCCCGTGCGATGGTGAAGCTTCTTCTTCGCAGCATTCTTCTTGTTTGTCGCTGACATCTTCTTACTCTTTTCCGATGTCTTGTGGGCCACAAATGCGGGCCAGTGATCTCTGATCTTCTCATACCGGCCGATGAATTCTGGTGTCTCTTCTTTGTCGACAAACGTTTTCAGCTCATTCTTCCACCTCCTGAATAGGTCTGCCATCTTCTTAAGAGCATGAGACTTGATTAATTGCTCTATAACTGGCTTCTCCGGATCCTCCTCTGGCGGTAGGGTGAAATTTGCCTTCAGCTCAGTCCAAAGATCATCTTTCTGCATATCATTGACATAAGACACCTCAGGGTCTTCCTTCTTAGGCTTATACCATTGGTGGATGCTGATCGGGATCTTGTCCCTAACTAGAACCCCGCACTGAGCAGCAAATGCATCCTTTGTCCGGATGGGTTCAATCGGTTGGCCGTCGCGCGCGATTGCTGTGATCTCAAACCTTTCATCCGAGCGCAACTTTCTCTTCGGGCCTCGTCTCTTTACCGCAGTTGTGCTCGATCCGGAGGGCTAGAAAAAAGAAGAAAGACGAGTGTTAATTAATATGTGTACATACCAAAACAATGAATGCATCAATTAGCTAGTCAGCACAGGCTTAACTAATATATTTACCTGGCCGGACTCTGTTCGGTCACCGGAGCCGTCACCACGGGCTCCTTCTTGCACCAGCATTGGGTCACCGGAGCCATCATAATCATGTCTTTCCTCCTCCACTCTTCGATCACCGTAGCCTGCTTCTTCACCCTGTTCTTCCAGACCATCATTGTCGTTAAGATACGACAAGATATCACCTCCGGCTAAGATTATGTCCCCCAACACCTCTTCTGCTTGCTCGTCTCGTCCGTGCTCCATTGTTTCTGCAAATATTACAACATGGCAATTATTACACAAACATGACAGCAGGTGGATATATTAGTGCAAACGTAGACCTAGCTTATTCCGGGTTTGGGGTGGCCTAGGCAACGCTTCAAGGGTAGGGGCGCGGCGGGAGGGGGTAGGAGACCGACATCGTTTTTTTCTAGGGTTTGGGTGTCCTCGAGAGTTTTGGTCGAGCGAGAGGGCCGGGGGGTGCTCCCGTGGTATAAGTTATCACGGTCGAGAGGGGGTATAAATATCGACCGTCCATCATGTCGAAGTTATCTGGGAGGGAGTTATATATATCGACAACGACGACATACATACATGGGAAAATAATGTTATCGGGGAGGGGGTATATCGACCCCCCCCCACGTGTTGAAGTTATCGGGAGGGGGTTATATCGACAACGACGACATACGTACATGGGAAAATAATATTATCGGCGGGGAGGGGGTATATCGACCCCCCTCGTGTTGAAGTTATCGGGAGAGGGGTATATCGACGACGACAGACCCGATAAAACATAAGAAAACGAAGAAGAAATAAAAAGAGGAGAAGAAGAAAAGGAATAGAGGAGAAGATCGAAGAAAAAAAGAAGAAAAAAAAGAGGAGAAGAAAGGAATAGAGGAGAGAAGAAGAAAAAATAGAATTTTTCTATTTTTTCTTCTTCTCTTCTATTCCTTTCTTCTTCTCCTCTTCTTTTCTTCTTTTTTCCTCTTCTTATTTATTTCTCCTCTTCTTCCTCTCCTCTTCTTCTCCTTTCTTCCTCTTCTTATTTTCCTTTTTATATGAACATATCATCATATATATGAACATACATTTTCTTTGCATATGCATATGAACATACATTTTCTTTGCATATGCATATGAACATACATACATACATTTTTCTTTCATATGAACATACATACATACATTTTCTTTGCATATGACCATACATACATTTTTCTTTGCATATGACCATTCATACATTTTCTTTGCATATAAACATACATACATACATATAAACATAACATACATACACAAAAAATTCTAAAAATCTGCCTAAAAAATTCTAAAAATCTGCCTAAAAAATTATATGAAAAAAAGCATACATCATCCATCCATCCATATAATGAACATATACATCATCCATCCATCCATATAATCAACATATGCATATGAAAAAAAAAAATTATATGAAGAGGATCGAGGGGACAGGGAGGAAAGGGGGTCGCCGGAGCCGGACCGAACGGGGAGGAGGGGCGGCGTCGAGGCAGGGGCGGCAGTGGGGGCGGGCGCCGGCGACGACGACAATGGTGGGGGCGGGCCGGGGCGCAGGGGCGCGGCCGTGCGTGCTCGGGGACGGGGCAGGGGCACGGGGCGGCGGCCGGCGTGGGCTCGGGCGCGGGGCAGGGGCACGGGGAGACGGGGATGGCGGCCGGCGGCGGCGACGGCGACGAGGAGCGCGCGAGCGATTTGGGCAGCCTGGCGGCGGGGGCAACTGGCTAGGGAGGCGAGGGAGATGTGAAATTTTCACAAGTCCTGGTTATATAGCAAGGGCATTGGTCCCGGTTCGTGGCACCAACCGGGACCAATGCCACCCTTTAGTCCCGGTTGGTGCCACCAACCGGGACCAAAGGTCCCTTTTCAGCAGCCCAAAGGGCGGGAACCGTGGGCCTTTGGTCCCGGTTGGTGGCACCAACCGGGACTAAAGGGTGGCATTGGTCCCGGTTGGTGCCACGAACCGGGACCAAAGGGCCTTGCACAGCGGCGTGGTGGTGGGAGTTTAGTCCCACCTCGCTAGCTGAGAGAGAGCCGCACCTGTTTATAAGGTGCGGTGCGCCTGAGCTCTCGAGCTCCTCTCTAAAGCAGGCTTTCGGGCCTAACCTCTCTGTACATGCCTGTGGGCCTACTGGGCCTTCTGCGGGCCTGAATCCTGGCCCATGGATGGGTTTCTAGTCGTATTCAGGCCGTGGTGGCCCAGTAGGTGGCATAATTTTTATTTTTTGCCTGTTTTTTTGTTTTCTTTTTTGCTTTATTTATTTTGTTTTGTTTCTACTTACAACAAAAAACTTATTTATTTTATTTTATTTTGTTTCTAATTACTTATTTATTTTACTTTACGATAATTCTTTTTGCTATTAAAGTTTCTATCAAAAAAAGTTCTTTATGAAAATTCTTTTTGCTGTATTTAGTTTTTTTGTTTTCTTTTTTGCTATATTTATTTTGTTTTGTTTCTACTTACAACAAAAAACTTATTTATTTTATTTTATTTTGTTTCTAATTACTTATTTATTTTACTTTATGATAATTCTTTTTGCTATTAAAGTTTCTATCAAAAAAAGTTCTTTATGAAAATTCTTTTTGCTTTTAATGATTTTGAACAGAAAATACTTCGATAATTTTAGTTGCATCAATTTTATATGATTTTAGTTTCAATAATAATAGAGGTTTCTTATAATGTTTTGAACAGAAAATACTTTGTTAATTTTAGTTTCATAAATTTTATTAAAGTTTATTTTATTTTGTCGGAACACAAGAAGTCCGGAGTTGTAATAAGTTATTAAAAATAAAAAAGAGGCGCAATGCTCGTTGATTTGCTTCAAGCCTTTCGGAATAGTGTAGACTGCACTGCACATAGCTCGATGCAGTCTACCTTATTCCTCAAGGCTTGAAGCTAAGCAACGTGAGCATTGCGCCTCTTCTTCATCGTCTCTGCACTCAGGGCTTATAAACCGCTCCTAGTGCCTCTCAGCTAGCGAGGTGGGACTAAAAAACTGCTTAGTAAGAAACTCTAGTACCGGTTCGTGCCACGAACAGGTACTAAAGGTGCTCGTGGGGCCACAGCCTCATTAGTACCGGTTCGTGGCACCAACAGGGACCAAAGGGTGGAATTGGTCCCGGTTCGTGCCACCAACCGGGACCAATGGCCTTGCACAGCGGCGTGGTGGTGAGTTTAGTCCCACCTCGCTAGCTAAGAGAGAGCCGCACCTGTTTATAAGGTGCGGTGCGCCTGAGCTGTCGAGCTCCTCTCTAAAGCAGGCTTACGGGCCTAACCTCTCTGTACATGCCTGTGGGCCTACTGGGCCTTCTGCGGGCCTGAATCCTGGCCCATGGATGGGTTTCTAATCGTATTCAGGCCGTGGTGGCCCAGTAGGTGGCATAATTTTTAATTTTTGGCCTGTTATTTTTCATGCATTTACTAATTATTTTGAGCTATAAGACCCTAAAATTGAAAAGCATTTCAAATGAACTCTGAAAAGGTTGAAAGTTGGCATGGTATCATCATTTCATCCACATAGCATGTGCAAGAAAGTTGAGAGGGTTACGGCAAAAACTAGATGCACTTCTTGTACAAAACGGACAATGGTATCATACTCGTCTATTACAAAGTTGGCATGGTATCATCATAATAGTTGCGGGAGAAAGTCTTCACTTTTTCTTCGCTTGTGTCATTTGCTTATTGCGCCGTAACCATGGATAATCTTCATCGTTTATCAGGATGCTTGGGTCAGCCTTGACTTTGAAGGGAGGAATTTCATGAAACTTTTCATAATCTTCAGACATGTCTGTCTTGCCCTCCACTCCCACAATGTCCCTTTTTCCTGAAAGAACTATGTGGCGCTTTGGCTCATCGTATGATGTATTCGCTTCCTTATCTTTTCTTTTCCTCGGTCTGGTAGACATGTCCTTCACATAGATAACCTGTGCCACATCATTGGCTAGGACGAACGGTTCGTCAGTGTACCCAAGATTGTTCAGATCCACTGTTGTCATTCCGTACTGTGGGTCTACCTGTACCCCGCCTCCTGACAGATTGACCCATTTGCACTTAAACAAAGGGACCTTAAAATCATGTCCGTAGTCAAGTTCCCATATGTCCATTATGTAACCATAATATGTGTCCTTTCCCCTCTCGGTTGCTGCATCAAAGCGGACACCGCTGTTTTGGTTGGTGCTCTTTTGATCTTGGGCGATCGTGTAAAATGTATTCCCATTTATCTCGTATCCTTTGTAAGTCAATACAGTCGAAGATGGTCCCCTGGACAACGAGTACAACTCATCACAAACAGTGGTGTCACCTCTGAGACGTGTTTCCAACCAACTGCTGAAAGTCCTGATGTGTTCACATGTAATCCAGTCGTCACACTGCTCCGGGTGTTTGGAGCGCAGACTGTTCTTGTGTTCATCGACATACGGGGTCACCAAGGTAGAGTTCTGTAGAACTGTGTAGTGTGCTTGAGACCAAGAATATCCGTCCCTGCATATTATTGAGTCCCCCCTCCAAGCGTGCCTTTTCCAGTCAGTCTCCCCTCATACCGCGATTTAGGGAGACCTATCTTCTTAAGGCCAGGAATGAAGTCAACACAAAACCCAATGACATCCTCTGTTTGATGGCCCATGGAGATGCTTCCTTCTGGCCTAGCGCGGTTACGGACATATTTCTTTAGGACTCCCATGAACCTCTCAAAGGGGAACATATTGTGTAGAAATACGGGCCCCAGAATGACAATCTCGTCGACTAGATGAACTAGGACGTGCGTCATGATATTGAAGAAGGATGGTGGGAACACCAGCTCGAAACTGACAAGACATTGCGCCACATCACTCCTTAGCCTTGGTATGATTTCTGGATCGATCACCTTCTGAGAGATTGCATTGAGGAATGCACATAGCTTCACAATGGCTAATCGGACGTTTTCCGGTAGAAGCCCCCTCAATGCAACCGGAAGCAGTTGCGTCATAATCACGTGGCAGTCATGAGACTTTAGGTTCTGGAACTTTTTCTCTGGCATATTTATTATTCCCTTTATATTCGACGAGAAGCCAGTCGGGACCTTCATACTGAGCAGGCATTCAAAGAAGATTTCTTTCTCTTCTTTCGTAAGAGCGTAGCTGGCAGGACCTTCATACTGCTTCGGAGGCATGCCGTCTTTTTCGTGCAAACGTTGCAGGTCCTCCCGTGCCTCAGGTGTATCTTTTGTCTTCCCATACACGCCCAAGAAGCCTAGCAGGTTCACGCAAAGGTTCTTCGTCACGTGCATCACGTCGATTGAAGAGCGGACCTCTAGCTCTTTCCAGTAGGGTAGGTCCCAAAATATAGATTTCTTCTTCCACATGGGTGCGTGTCCCTCAGCGTCATTCGGAACAGCTAGTCCACCGGGGCCCTTTCCAAAGATTACGTGTAAATCATTGACCATAGCAAGTACGTGATCACCGGTATGCATGGCGGGCTTCTTCCGGTGATCTGCCTCGCCTTTGAAATGCTTGCCTTTCTTTCGACATTGATGGTTGGTCGGAAGAAATCGACGATGGCCCAGGTACACATTCTTCCTGCTTTTTTCCAGGTATATACTTTCAGTGTCATCTAAACAGTGCGTGCATGCGTGGTATCCCTTGTTTGTCTGTCCTGAAAGGTTACTGAGACCGGGCCAATCATTGATGGTTACAAACAGCAACACGTGCAGGTTAAATTCCTCCTGTTTGTGCTCATCCCACGTATGTACACCGTTTCCATTCCACAGCTGTAAAAGTTCTTCAAGTAATGGCCTTAGGTACACATCAATGTCGTTGCCGGGTTGCTTAGGGCCTTGGATGAGAACTGGCATCATAATGAACTTCCGCTTCATGCACATCCAAGGAGGAAGGTTATACATACATAGAGTCACGGGCCAGGTGCTGTGATTGCTGCTCTGCTCCCCGAATACTTTCTCTCGATTTTTCTCCACTGCGACCCGTCAGCGGGTGCTCTCAACTTCCTGTCTTTCTTACGGTCCTCACTGTGCCATCGCATCAACTTGGCATGCTCTTCGTTTCTGAACAGACGTTTCAACCGTGGTATTATAGGAGCATACCACATCACCTTCGCAGGAACCCTCTTCCTGGGGGGCTTGCCGTCAACATCACCAGGGTCATCTCGTCTGATCTTATACCGCAATGCACCGCATAACGGGCATGCGTTCAGATCCTTGTACGCACCGCGGTAGAGGATGCAGTCATTAGGGCATGCATGTATCTTCTGCACCTCCAATCCTAGAGGGCATACGACCTTCTTTGTTGCGTATGTACTGTCGGGCAATTCGTTATCCTTTGGAAGCTTCTTCTTCAATATTTTCAATAGCTTCTCAAATCCTTTGTCAGGCACAGCATTCTCTGCCTTCCACTGCAGCAATTCCAGTACGGTACCGAGCTTTGTGTTGCCATCTTTGCAATTGGGGTACAACCCTTTTTTGTGATCCTCTAACATGCGATCGAACTTCAGCTTCTCCTTTTGACTTTCGCATTGCGTCCTTGCATCGACTATGACCCGGCGGAGATCATCATCATCGGGCACTGGTTCCTCTTGATCTTCAGCAGCTTCCCCCCTTGCAGCATCATTGGGCACATCGTCTGGTTCCTCTTGATCTTCAGCAGCTTCCCCCGTTGCAGCATCACCGTATTCAGGGGGCACATAGTTGTCATCGTCCTCTTCTTCTTCGCCGTCTTCCATCATAACCCCTATTTCTCCGTGCCTCGTCCAAACATTATAGTGTGGCATGAAACCCTTGTAAAGCAGGTGGGTGTGAAGGATTTTCCGGTCAGAGTAAGACTTCGTATTCCCACATATAGGGCATGGACAACACATAAAACCATTCTGCTTGTTTGCCTCAGCCACTTCGAGAAAATCATGCACGCCCTTAATGTACTCGGAGGTGTGTCTGTCACCGTACATCCATTGCCGGTTCATCTGCGTGCATTATATATAATTAAGTGTGTCAAAAACCATTACAGAACATCATGAATAGATAATTAAGTGACCAAATTAATAGAAGTTCATCATCACATTAAAACCAAAGTACATACATAGTTCTCATCTAACAACATATATATAGCTCTCCAGAGCATCTAATTAATTAAACCATACATTGAAACTATGTAAAACATTTCAATGCGAAAACAAATGCGATCATAATCGCAACCAAGGTAACAATTGATCCAACGGCATAATGATACCAAGCCTCGGTATGAATGGCATATTTTCTAATCTTTCTAATCTTCAAGCGCATTGCATCCATCTTGATCTTGTGATCATCGACGACATCCGCAACATGCAACTCCAATATCATCTTCTCCTCCTCAATTTTTTTATTTTTTCCTTCAAATAATTGTTTTCTTCTTCAACTAAATTTAACCTCTCGACAATAGGGTCGGTTAGAATTTCCGGTTCAACCACCTCCTAGATAAATAAAATCTATGTCACGTTGGTCGGTATATTTGTCATAAACAATAAATGAACCAAATAGTTATAAAAAGATAATATATACCACATCCGAATCATAGACAGGACGAGGGCCGACGGGGGCGGATACCAAAACCATCGCACTATGTAATAAGAAGGAATAATAAAAGTAACAAAATTAGACAAGTAACTATCTAAAGTAAGAATTTTTTCCTTTCAGAAAGAAGATAAGAACAAGAGGCTCACCACGGTGGTGCTGGCGACGAGATCGGCGCGGGCGATCGACGGCGGTGAAGACGGGGACGGGACGTGACGGACCGCTAAACCTAGACAAATCTCGGGGAAAATGGAGCTCGGAGGTCGAGTTTCGAGAGGACAAAGATTAACTAGTGTGGCTCAGACATTTCATCGAAAACCTCATGTGCATAGGAGGTGAGCTAGAGCACCCAAATGCCCTCCCCTCGCCGGCCAGAAAAAACAGAGCACTCTGGAGTGCTCTGCTGTGGCGATGGGGTATATATAGGGAACTCAGTGGTCCCGGTTCGTGGCACCAACCGGGACTAAAGGCCTTTGGTCCTGGTTGGTGCCACGAACCGGGACCAATGCCCCCTTTAGTCCCAGTTTGTGGCACCAACCGGGACCAAAGGCCTTGTGCTGCCCTGCGTCAAAAGTTTAGTCCCACCTCGCTAGTTGAGAGAGCTCGAGAGTGGTTTATAAGCGCTGCTGCGCCCACCCTCTCGAACTCCTCTCAACTGCAGGCTTTCGGGCCTAACTGTTCTCTTTGCCTGTGGGGCCTACTGGGCCTTCTGCGGGCCTGAATCCTGGCCCATGGATGGGTTTCTAGTTGTATTCAGGCCGTGGTGGCCCAGTAGGTGGCATAATTTTTTCCTCTATTTTTTTCTCTTTTGCTTTATTTGTTTTGTTTTGTTTCTACTTACAACAAAAAACTTATTTATTTTATTTATAATTACTTATGTATTTTACTTTAATTATTTTATTTTTATTTATTTTACTGCTGCTATTTTTATTTATTTTACTGCTGCTATTTTTACTTAATTTATTAAGGTTTATTTATTGTAGTTACTATAGTTTATTTATTTTATTTTATTAAGGTTTATTTAGTTTTATTTATTTTATTAAGGTTTATTTATTTTATAAATATTAAAAAATGAACATAGATGCGCTTATAGAGAAAATTCAACCTAAATTCATAATAAATTTCTATGAAATTTACTGTGAATTTAGGTCAAATTCCCTGTATAAGGGCATCTATTTTCACTTTAAGAGAAGCTCAACAAGGCAGAGAGGGACGGGCTTATAAACTGGTGTGAGCGCCCTTCGGTTGGCGAGGTGGGACTAAACACTGGCCGCAACTAGGACCAGCCCTTTAGTCCCGGTTTGTGGTAGGAACCGGGACTAAAGGGTGGTGGGCCAGGAACGTGGTCCATTGGTCCCGGTTTGTCCCACCAACCGGGACCAACGGGTCCGGACAAACCGGGACCAATGCCCCCACGAGGCCCGGCAGGCCCCTGGCCGCATGAACCGGGACCAATGCTCACATTAGTCCCGGTTCGTGATTGAACCGGGACTAATGTGAATATTGCCCTGTGACCAAAGCCCAGTTTTCTACTAGTGATACCTAGTTCAATCTCGTTACCGGAATGTCTCTTTACTCGTTCCGTAATGCATCATCCTGTAACTAACTCATTGGTCACATTGCTTGCAAGGCTTATAGTGATGCGCATTACCGAGAGGGCCCAGAGATACCTCTCTAATACACGAAGTGACAAATCCTAATCTTGATCTATGCCAACCCAACAAACACCTTCGGAGACACCTGTAGAGCATCTTTATAATCACCCAGTTACGTTGGGACATTTGATAGCACGCAAGCTGTTCCTCCGGTATTCGGGTGTTGCATAATCTCATAGTCAGAGGAATATGTATAAGTCATGTTGAAAGCAATAGCAATAAAACTTAACGATCATAATGCTAAGCTAATGGATGGTTCTTGTCCATTACATCATTCTCTAATGATGTGATCCCGTTCATCAAATGACAACACATGTCCATGGTCAGGAAACTTAACCATCTTTGATTAACAAGCTAGTAAAGTAGAGGCATACTAGGGACACTTAGTTTTGTCTATGTATTCACACATGTACTAAGTTTCCGGTTAATACAATTCTATCATGAATAATAATAATGTATCATGATATAAGGAAATATAAATAACAACTTAATTATTCCCTCAGCGCATATTTCCTTCAGTCTCCCACTTGCACTAGAGTCAATAATCTAGATTACATAGTAATGATTCTAACACCCATGGAGTCTTGGTGCTGATCATGTTTTGCTCGTGCTGATCCATATGTATCTTGCAAATCTCTATGTCTCCCTCCTTGACTTGATGGCGGATGGAAATGAAGCGTCTTTTGATGTGTTCGGTTCTCTTGTGAAATCTGGATTCCTTCGCCAAGGCTATTGCTCCAGTATTGTCACAAAAGATTTTCATTGGACCCGATGCACTAGGCATTACACCCTGATAGGATATGAACTCCTTCATCCAGACTCCTTCATTTGCTGCTTCCGAAGCAGCTATATATGTACCCCGCTTCACATGTAGATCCCGCCACGACGCTCTGCTTGGAACTTCACCAACTTACAGCTCCACCATTCAATATAAATACGTATCCGGTTTGTGACTTTGAATCATCCGGATCAGTGTCAAAGCTTGCATTGACGTAACCATTTACGACAAGCTCTTTGTCACCTCCATAAAGGAGAAACATATCCTTAGTCCTTTTCAGGTATTTCAGGATGTTCTTGACCGCTGTCCAGTGATCCACTCCTGGATTACTTTGGTACCTCCCTGCTAAACTTATAGCAAGGCACACATCAGGTCTGGTACACAGCATTGCATACATGATAGAACCTATGGGTGAGGCATAGGCAATGACTTTCATTTTCTCTCTATCTTCTGCAGTGGTCGGGCATTGAGTCTGACTCAACTTCACACCTTGTAACACAGGCAAGAACCCTTTCTTTAACTGGTCCATTTTGAACTTCTTCAAAACTTTATCAAGGTATGTGCTTTGTGAAAGTCCAATTAAGCATCTTGATCTATCTCTATAGATCTTGATGCCTAATATATAAGCAGCTTCACCGAGGTCTTTCATTGAAAAATTCTTATTCAAGTATCCTTTTATGCTATCTAGAAATTATGTATCATTTCCAATCAACAATATGTCATATACATATAATACTAGAAATGCTACAGAGCACCCACTCACTTTCTTGTAAATACAGGCTTCTCCAAAAGTCTCTATAAAACCATATGCTTTGATCACACTATCAAAACGTATATTCCAACTCCGAGATGCTTGCACCAGTCCATAAATGGATCGCTAGAGTTTGCACACTTTGTTAGCACCTTTCGGATCGACAAAACCTTCTGGTTGCATCATATACAACTCTTCTTTAAGAAATCCATTAAGAAATGCAGTTTTGACATCCATTTACCAAATTTCATAATCATAAAATGCGGCAATTGCTAACATGATTCGGACAGACTTAAGGATTGCTACGGGTGAGAAGGTCTCATCGTAGTCAACTCCTTGAACTTGTCGAAAACCTTTTGCAACAAGGCGAGCTTTGTAGACAGTAACATTACCGTCAGCGTCGGTCTTCTTCTTGAAGATCCATTTATTTTCTATGGCTTGCCGATCATTGGGAAAGTCCACCAAAGATCACACTTTGTTCTCATACATGGATCCCATCTCAGATTTCATGGCCTCAAGCCATTTCGCGGAATCTGGGCTCATCATCGCTTCCTCATAGTTTGTAGGTTCGTCATGGTCAAGTAACATGACTTCCAGAACAGGATTACCGTACCACTCTGGTGTGGACCGTACTCTGGTTGACCTACGAGGTTCAGTAGTAACTTGATCTGAAGTTTCATGATCATCATCATTGGCTTCCTCACTAATTGGTGTAGGAATCACTGGAACTGATTTCTGTGATGAACTACTTTCCAATTCGGGAGAAGGTACAATTACCTCATCAAGTTCTACTTTCCTCCCACTCACTTCTTTCGAGAGAAACTCCTTCTCTAGAAAGGATCCATTCTTAGCAACGAATATCTTGCCTTCGGATTTGTGATAGAAGGTGTACCCAACAGTCTCCTTTGGGTATCCTATGAAGACGCATTTCTCCGATTTGGGTTCGAGCTTATCAGGTTGAAGCTTTTTCACATAAGCATCGCAGCCCTAAACTTTAAGAAACGACGGGTTAGGTTTCTTGCCAAACCACAGTTTATATGGCGTCGTCTCAACGGATTTAGATGGTGCCCTATTTAACGTGAATGCAGCTGTCGCTAAAACATAACCCCAAAACGATAGCGGTAAATCAGTAAGAGACATCATAGATCGCACCATATCTAATGAAGAACGGTTACGACGTTCGGACACACCATTACGATGTGGTGTTCCAGGTGGCGTGAGTTGCGAAACTATTCCACATTGTTTCAAATGAAGACCAAACTCGTAACTCAAATATTCTCCTCCACGATCAGATCGTAGAAACTTTATTCTCTTGTTACGATGATTTTCCAATTCAAACCTATGTTTCATTAAGTAGATATACCCATATCTACTTAAATCATCTGTGAAGGTCAGAAAATAACGATACCCGTCGTGAGCCTCAACACTCATCGGACCGCATACATCGGTATGTATTATTTCCAATAAGTCAGTGGCTCGCTCCATTGTTCTGGAGAACGGAGTCTTAGTCATCTTGCCCATGAGGCATGGTTCGTAAGCATCAAGTGACTTGTAATCAAGTGATTCCAAAAGCCCATCAGCATGGAGTTTCTTCGTGCGCTTTACACCAATATGACCTAAACGACAGTGCCACAAATAAGTTGCACTATCATTATTAACTTTGCATCTTTTGGCTTCAATATTATGAATATGTGTATCACTACAATCGAGATTCAACAAAAATAGACCACTCATCAAGGGTGCATGACCATAAAAGATATTACTCATATAAATAGATCAGCCATTATTTCTACGATTTAAATGAATAACCGTCTCGCATCAAACAAGATCTAGATATAATGTTCATGCTCAACGCTGGCACCAAATAACAATTATTCAGGTCTAAAACTAATCCTGAAGGTTGATGTAGAGGTAGCGTGCCGACGGCGATCACATCGTCCTTGGAACCATTTCCGACGCGCATCGTCACCTCGTCCTTAGCCAATCTTCGTTTAATCCGTAGCCCCTATTTCGAGTTGCAAATATAAGCAACAAAACCAATATCAAATACCTAGGCGCTACTACGAGCATTAGTAAGGTACACATCAATAACATGTATATCAAATATACCTTTCACTTTGCCATCCTTCTTATCCGCCAAATACTTGGGGCAGTTCCGCTTCTAGTGACCAGGCCCTTTGCAGTAGAAGCACTCAGTTTCAGGCTTAGGTCCAGACTTGGGCTTCGTCCCGCGAGCAGCAACTTGCTTTCTATTCTTCTTGAAGTTCCCCTTCTTTCTCTAGCCCTTTTTCTTGAAACTAGTGGTCTTGTTAACCATCAACACTTGATGCTCCTTCTTGATTTCTACCTCTGTGGCCTTAAGCATCGTGAACAGCTCATGAATCATTTTATTCATCCCTTGCCTATTATAGTTCATCACGAAGCCTTTATAGCTTGGTGGCAGTGATTGAAGAACTCTGTCAATGACACTATCATCAGGAAGATTAACTCCCAGCTGAGTTAAGTGGTTATGGTACCGAGACATTCTGAGTATATGTTCACTGACAGAACTATTCTCCTCCATCTTGCAGCTATAGAACTTGTTGGAGACTACATATCTCTCAACTCGGGCATTTGCTTGAAATATTAACTTCAACTCCTGGAACATCTCATATGCTCCATGACGTTCAAAACGTCTTTGGAGTCCCGATTCTAAGCCGTAAAGCATGGCACACTGAACTATCGAGTAGTCAGCAGCTTTAGTCTACCAGACGTTCATAAGGTCCGGAGTTGCTCCTGCAGCGGGCCTTGTACCTAGCGGTGCTTCCAGGACGTAATTCTTCTGTGCAGCAATGAGGATAATCCTCAAGTTACGTACCCAGTCCGTGTAGTTGCTGCCATCATCTTTCAACTTAGCTTTCTAGAGGAACGCATTAAAATTCAAGGGAACGGTAGCACGGGCCATTGATCTACAACAACATAGATATGCAAAACTATCAGGACTAAGTTCATGATAAATTAAAGTTCAATTAATCATATTACTAAAGAACTCCCACTTAGATAGACGTCCCTATAGTCATCTAAATGATCACGTGATCCATATCAACTAAACCATGTCCGATCATCACGTGAGATGGAGTAGTTTTCAATGGTGAACATATCTATGTTGATCATATCTACTATATGATTCACATTCGACCTTTCGGGCTCAGTGTTCCGAGGCCATATCTACATATGCTAGGCTCGTCAAGTTTAACCCGAGTATTCTGCGCGTGCAAAACTGGCTTGCACCCGTTGTATGTGAACGTAGAGCTTATCACACCCAATCATCACGTGGTGTCTCGGCACGACGAACTGTAGCAACGGTGCATACTCAGGGAGAACACTTATACCTTGAAATTTAGTAAGGGATCTTCTTATAATGCTACCGCCGTACTAAGCAAAATAAGATGCATAAAAGATAAACATCACATGCAATCAAAATATGTGACATGATATGGCCATCATCATCTTCTGCCTTTGATCTCCATCTCCAAAGCACCGTCATGATCTCCATCATTACCGGCTTGACACCTTGATCTTCATCGTAGCGTCGTTGTCGTCTCGCCAGCTATTGCTTCTACGACTATCGCTACCGCTTAGTGATAAAGTAAAGCAATTACATGGCGATTGCATTTCATACAATAAAGCGACAACCATAAGGCTCCTGCCAGTTGCCGATAACTTCTACAAAACATGATCATCTCATACAACAATTTATATCTCATCACGTCTTGACCATATCACATCACAACATGCCCTCTACCTTGTTGTTGTAAGTTTTACGTGGCTGCTACGGGCTTCTAGCAAGAACCGTTCTTACCTACGCATCAAACCACAATGATTTTTCGTCAAGTGTGCTGTTTAAACCTTCAACAAGGACCGACCGTAGTCAAACTCGATTTAACTAAAGTTGGAGAAACAGACACCCGCCAGCCACCTGTGTGCAAAGCACGTAGGTATAACCGGTCTCATGAACGTGGTCATGTAATGTTGGTCCGGGCCGCTTCATCCAACAATACCGCTGAATCAAAGTAAGACGTTGGTGGTAAGCAGTATGACTATTATCGCCCACAACTCTTTATGTTCTACTCGTGCATATCATCTACACATAGACTTGGCTCGGATGCCACTGTTGGGGAACGTAGCATATAATTTCAAAAAATTTCCTACGATCACACAAGATCTATCTAGGAGATGCATAGCAACGAGAGGGGAGAGTGAGTCCATGTACCCTCGTAGACCGAAAGCGGAAGCGTTAGGTTAACTTGGTTGATGTAGTCAAACGTCTTCACGATCCAAGAACCGAACGTACGGCACCTCCGTGTTCATCACACATTCAGCTCGATGACGTCCCTCGAACTCTTGATCCAGCAGAGGGGCGAGGGAGAGTTCCGTCCGCACGACGGTGTGGTGACGGTGATGGTGATGTGATCCGCGTAGGGCTTAGCCTAAGCACTACGACGCTATGAGCGGAGGCGTAAACTGTGGAGGGGGCACCGCACACGGCTAAGAGAACAATTAATATGTCTTTGGGGTGTCCCCCGCCTCCGTATACAGAGGAGGGGAGGAGGAGGCGGCCGGCCTAGAGGGGGCGCGCCAAGGGGGGATGTTGGGGAACGCAGTAATTTCAAAAAAAATCCTACGATCACGCTAGATCTATCTAGGAGATGCATAGCAACGAGAGGGGAGAGTGTGTCCACGTACCCTCGTAGACCGAAAGCGGAAGCGTTTTATCGACGCGGTTGATGTAGTCATACGTCTTCACGATCCGACCGATCCTAGCACTGAACGTACGGCACCTCGGTGTTCAGCACACGTTCAGCTCGATGACGTCCCTCGTACTCTTGATCCAGTTGAGGCGGAGGGAGAGTTTCGTCGGCACGGCGGCGTGGCGACGGTGATGATGAAGTTACCGGAGCAGGGCTTCGCCTAAGCACTACAACGATATGACCGAGGTGTGTAACTGTGGAGGAGGGCACCGCACACGGCTAAAAGATCAAATTGTGTGTCCTAGGGTGCCCCCCTCGTCACGTATATAAAGGAGGGGGAGGAGGAGGCCGGCCAAGGGGGAGGCGCGAGATGGGGGGGAGTCCTACTAGGACTCTAAACCTAGTAGGATTCGCCCCCCCCCTTTCCTATTCCAAGTGGGAGAAGGGGGAAGGAGGGGGAGGAGAGAAGGAAGGAGGGGGGGCGCCGCCCCCTCCCCTTGTCTAATTCGGATTGGGGCAAGGGGGCGCGCGCCACCTCCTGGCCAGCCCTCTCCCTTCTCCATTAAGGCCCATGGTGGCCCATTAACTTCCCCGGGGGTGGTTCTGATAACACCCGTACTCCGAAACTTATCTGAAATGACCCGAACCATTTCGGTGTCTGAATGTCACCTTCCAATATATGAAACTTTATGTCTGGACCATTTCGAGACTCCTCGTCATGTCCGTGATATCATCCGGGACTCCGAACAAACTTCGGTCATCAAAACACATAACTCATAATACAAATCGGCATCGAACGTTAAGCGTGCGGACCCTATGGGTTCGAGAACTATGTAGACATGACCGAGACACATCTCCGGTCAATAACCAATAGCGGAACCTGGATGCTCATATTGGCTCCTACGTATTCTACGAAGATCTTTATCGGTCAAACTGCATAACAACATACGTTGTTCCCTTTTTCATCGGTATGTTACTTGCCCGAGATTCGGTCGTCAGTATCATCATACCTAGTTCAATCTCGTTATCGGCAAGTCTCTCTACTCGTTCCGTAATGCATCATCCCGTAACTAACTCATTAGTCACATTGCTTGCAAGGCTTATAGTGATGAGCATTACCGAGAGGGCCTAGAGATACCTCTCCGATACACGGAGTGACAAATCCTAATCTTGATCTATGCCAACCCAACAAGCACCTTCGGATACACCTGTAGAGCATCTTTATAATCACCTAGTTATGTTGTGACGTTTGATAGCACACCAGGTGTTCCTCCGGTATTCAGGAGTTGTATAATCTCATAGTCAGAGGAACATGTATAAGTCATGAAGAAAGCAATAGCAATAAAACTAAATGATCATTATGCTAAGCTAACGGATGGGTCTTGTCCATCACATCATTCTCTAATGATGTGATCCCGTTCATCAAATGACAACACATGTCTATGGCTAGGAAACTTAACCATCTTTGATTAACGAGCTAGTCAAGTAGAGGCATACTAGGGACACTCTGTTTGTCTACGTATTCATACAAGCACTAAGTTTCCGGTTAATACAATTCTAGCATGAATAATAAACATTTATCATGATATAAGGAAATATAAATAACAACTTCATTATTGCCTCTAGGGCATATTTCCTTCATGCCAATCTCCGCTTAATCCGTAGCCCCTATTTCGAGTTGCAAATAAGGGCAACAGAACCAGTATCAAATACCCAGGCGCTACTATGAGCATTAGTAAGGTACACATCAATAACAGGTATACCAAATATACCTTTTATTTTGCCATCCTTCTTATCCGCCAAATACTTGGGGCAATTCCGCTTCCAGTGACCAGTCCCTTTGCAGTTGAAGCACTCAGTCTCAGGCTTAGGTCCAGACTTGGGATTCTTCACTTGAGCAGCAACTTGCTTGTCATTCTTCTTGAAGTTCCCCTTCTTCCCTTTACCCTTTTTCTTCAAACTAGTGGTCTTGTTAACCATCAACACTTGATGCTCCTTCTTGATTTCTACCTCCGCAGCTTTTAGCACCGTGAAGAGCTCGGGAATTGTCTTATCCATCCCTTGCATATTATAGTCCATCACAAAGCTTTTGTAGCTTGGTGGCAGTGATTGAAGAACTCTGTCAATGACACTATCATCAGGAAGATTAGCTCCTAGTCGAGTCAAGTGGTTGTGGTACCCAGACATTCTGAGTATATGTTCACTGACAGAACTATTCTCTTACATCTTGCAGCTATAGAATTTATTGGAGACTTCATATCTCTCAATCCAGGCATTTGCTTGAAATATTAACTTCAACCCCTGGAACATCTCATATGCTCCATGGCATTCAAAACGTTGTTGAAGTCCGGGTTCTAAGCCGTAAAGCATGGCACACTGAACTATCGAGTAGTCATCAGCTTTGCTCTGCCAGACGTTCATAACGTCCGGAGTTGCTCCTGCATCGGGTCTTGCACCTAGCGGTGCTTCCAGGACGTAATTCTTCTGTGCAGCAATGAGGATATTCCTCAAATTACGGACCCAGTCCGTGTAGTTGCTACCATCATCTTTCAACTTAGCTTTCTCTAGGAACGCATTAGAATTCAACGGAACAGTAGCACGGGCCATTGATCTACAACAACATAGACATGCAAAATACTATCAGGTAGTAAGTTCATGATAAATTAAAGTTCAATTAATCATATTACTTAAGAACTCCCACTTAGATAGACATCTCTCTAGTCATCTAAATGATCACGTGATCCATATCAACTAAACTATGTCCGATCATCACGTGAGATGGAGTAGCTTTCAATGGTGAACATCACTATGTTGATCATATCTACTATATGATTCACGCTCGACCTTTCGGTCTCAGTGTTCCGAGGCCATATCTGCATATGCTAGGCTCGTCAAGTTTAACCCGAGTATTCTGCGTGTGCAAAACTGGCTTGCACCCGTTGTATGTGAACGTAGAGCTTATCACACCCGGTCATCACGTGGTGTCTCGGCACGACGAACTGTAGCAACGGTGCATACTCAGGGAGAACACTTGTACCTTGAAATTTAGTGAGAGATCATCTTATAATGCTACCGCCGTACTAAGCAAAATAAGATGCATAAAGGATAAACATCACATGCAATCAATATAAGTGATATGACATGGCCATCATCATCTTGTGCCTTTGATCTCCATCTCCAAAGCACCGTCATGATCACCATCGTCACCGGCTTGACACCTTGATCTCCATCGTAGCATGGTTGTCGTCTCGCCAACTATTGCTTCTACGACTATCGCTACCGCTTAGTGATAAAGTAAAGCAATTACATGGTGATTGTATTTCATACAATAAAGTGACAACCATAAGGCTCCTGCTAGTTGCCGATAACTTCTACAAAACATGATCATCTCATACAACAAATTATATATCATCACGTCTTGACCATATCACATCACAACATGCCCTGCAAAAACAAGTTAGACGTCCTCTACATTGTTGTCGCAAGTTTTACGTGGCTGCTACGGGCTTAGCAAGAACCGTTCTTACCTAAGCATCAAAACCACAACGATTTTTCGTCAAGTGTGTTGTTTCAACCTTGAACAAGGACCGGGCGTAGTCACACTCGGTTCAACTAAAGTTGGAGAAACAGACACCCACTAGCCACCTGTGTGCGATGCACATCGGTAGAACCAGTCTCATGAACGCGGTCATGTAATGTCGGTCTGGGTCGCTTCATCCAACAATACCGCCGAATCAAAGTATGACATGCTGGTAAGCACTATGACTATTATCGCCCACACCTCTTTGTGTTCTACTCGTTCAAATAACATCTACGCATAGACCTGGCTCTGATACCACTTTTGGGGAACATAGTAATTTCAAAAAAAATCCTACGATCACGCAAGATCTATCTAGGAGATGCATAGCAACGAGAGGGGAGAGTGTGTCGACGTACTCTCGTAGACCGAAAGTGGAAGCGCTCTATCAACACGGTTGATGTAGTCGTACGTCTTCACGATCCGACTGATCCTAGCACCGTACGTACAGCACCTCCGTGTTCAGCACACATTCAGCTCGATGACGTCCCTCGTACTCTTGATCCAGTTGAGGTCGAGGGAGAGTTTCGTCAGCATGACGGCGTGGCGACGGTGATGATGGAGTTACCGGCGCAGGGCTTCGCCTAAGTACTACAACGATATGACCGATGTGTGTAACTGTGGAGGGGGCCACCGCACACGGCTAAAAGATCAACTTGTGTGTCCTAGGGTGCCCCCTCCCCTTGTCCAATTAGGATTGGGGCAAGGGGGAGGTGTGCCATGGGGGGGAGTCCTACTAGGACTCCAAACCTAGTAGGATTCACCCCCCTTTCCTATTCCAAGTGGGAGAAGGGGGGAATGAGGAGGAGGAGAGAAGGAAGGAGGGGGTGCCGCTCCCTCCCCTTGTCCAATTAGGATTGGGGCAAGGGGGAGCGTCCCACCTCCTGGCCAGCCCTTTCTCTTCTCCATTAAGGCCCATGGTGGCCCATTAACTTCCCAGGGGGGTTCCGATAACCCCCAGACTCCGAAACTTATGCGAAACGACCCGAACCATTCCGGTGTCCGAATGTAACCTTCCAATATATGAATCCTTATGTCTCAACCATTTCGAGACTCCTCGTCATGTCCGTGATCTCATCCGGGACTCCGAACAAACTTCGGTCATCAAAACACATAACTCATAATACAAATCGCCATTGAACGTTAAGCGTGCGGACCCTACGGGTTCGAGAACTATGTAGACATGACCGAGACACATCTTCGGTCAATAACCAATAGCGGAACCTGGATGCTCATATTGGCTCCAACATATTCTACGAAGATCTTTATTGGTCGAACCACATAACAACATACGTTGTTCCCTTTGTCATCCGTATGTTACTTGCCCGAGATTTGTTCGTCGGTATCATCATACCTAGTTCAATCTCGTTATCGGCAAGTCTCTTTACTCGTTCCGTAATGCATCATCCTGTAACTAACTCATTAGTCACATTGCTTGCAAGGCTTATAGTGATGAGTATTACTGAGAGGGCCCAGAGATACCTCTCCGATACACGGAGTGACAAATCCTAATCTTGATCTATGCCAACCCAACAAGCACCTTCGGAGACACCTGTAGAGCATCTTTATAATCACCCAGTTACGTTGTGACGTTTGATAGCACACAAGGTGTTCCTCCGGTATTCGGGAGTTGCATAATCTCATAGTCAGAGGAATATGTATAAGTCATGAAGAAAGAAATAGCAATAAAACTTAACGATCATAATGCTAAGCTAACGGATGGGTCTTGTCCATCACATCATTCTCTAATGATGTGATCCCATTCATCAAATGACAACACATGTCCATGGTCAGGAAACTTAACCATCTTTGATTAACGAGCTAGTCAAGTAGAGGCATACTAGGGACACTTAGTTTTGTCTATGTATTCACACATGTACTAAGTTTCCGGTTAATACAACTCTAGCATGAATAATAAACATATATCATGATATAAGGAAATATAAATAGCAACTTTATTGTTGCCTCTAGGGCATATTTTCCTTCATGCCCCAGATCTGGCAAGTGGCTAGGTCGGGGCCTCAGGTCTTAGATGTTAGGCTTGGCTGCGAGGTATGTGGTATTAGGCCCGGACTATCAGCATATCCCTTCATCAACAGGATATGAGTAGCGACAGATGTTGCCTAGACGGTGGCTTCAGACTTATTATTGTATTTTTTGTAAGGTCTTTTGTGAATAATTAATAAAGTGGTTGCATGTATCACCCGGATGCAAAGGCCGGGGGTCTTCCTTATTTTCTAAAAAAAACTCTTTCTTGATGGCCCCATGGCAAAAAAATATGGTGGTCTGTTCACATAGCGTTTAATATTACTCCTCCGACTACCATCCACACGTTATTTGTGACGTGGCTAGATGGAGTTGAGTCAGAAACAACGAAACATATCCGTGTAGGAGTATGTGCTTTATTATGGGCCTTAAGGAACTGCATGAACGATTTGGTTTTTAACAGAACAACACATATTCATTTCTTGCAGGTTATTTTTCGGACCACTACACTGATCCGTATGTGGTTGCTACTCACTCCGATGGATGCCAGGGAGCGTATGGTTACTGGATCTATTCGGTGGGAGATGATAGCGCGGGCTATCTTCAACCGATTTGGATGGCAGTCATGTAATAGGATAGGTGTCTAGTTGCCTATCTATCTTTATTCCGCCGGTTGTGGCTATCCTTTTTCATGTTTTTTTGCTCTATGGGAGCTTTTTTGCTTTTTTGAGACCTGGAAACTTTGTTGAACTTTTTGCTTATTAATAAGATGGTCGCATGCATCGTGCTGATGTAGAGGCCGGGGGATTACCTCCTTTTAAAAAAAAATCTCTTTGTTCTAGATGCGTAATTGTAAATCAACAGATTCTTCCGAAAGGGCCAGAATCAAATGTCTTCTTTCTGCTAATAAATAAAAGTAGAGTTAAATGCATTGAAGGTCCTAAAAGTTTCAACGAAGTGTCATTTAGTTCGAATTCTTTGAAAATATACATTCAGGTCCTCATCCTATAGTAAGTGATTCACTCGAAGTCCTTTTTAGCACGAGCGCTCGCTGACCTCTCGCGTGGCGCGTTGACCCATGTCATGTCAGCAGAGGCACTACTGAGAAAAGACTTATACGTGGCCTTAAATTAGTGGCGGGTGTGGCAAGTTACCCGTCATAGCTATTTTGGAAGAGTAGCAGTGGCCGGTAACAAAAGGTACCCGCCACTGGTATCAGCATAGCAGTGGCGGGCGGAAACACATGCCCGCCACACATAAACCCTTCCAAATTTGCCCGCTTGAAGAAATCTACCAGTGGCGGGCGTCTACTAACACCCGCTACTGTTTGAATGCTCAATAGTGGCGGTCAAAACTTATGCCCGCCACAGATAAATTGTTGTAACCAATGAGAAAAATGAATTATAGATATCCAAAAGTTAGTTGTGGCGGGTGCTGATATCTGCCCACCACGCATAAGTTAGCGAGTGCTGACCTCCGTGGGGATATACCCCGCGTTGCGCAGCTTCAAGACGGTGCCCTCCGTGACAAAGGAGCCGGCCAGTGCCCCTTGAGGGTGGCGTCTGCCATTGCTGGGAATGGAGGTGGAGAAGCACTGCGGGAGCAAAGTGAGTTCGGGATTGGATCTGGGCGCTAGTGCTTGAGAGGCAGCAGACAGGAAGGAATGGGAGTGTGTGTTTTCTGTCGCTATTCCTTTATACCATTTTATGTTACCAGATTTATGTTAGAACAACGACCGATTACACAACATCATTTCAGATAACATCATTTAGCAACCAAATTTTATACCATTTTAGGATATTCGGAGTTTATTCTTAATGAAAAAAGCACATATGCTACTCCGTTTCAGTTTCTACCATGAACCGCAAACATAAAAAATAGCATATTTGGCAAATAACCTTGCAAAGGCATGTTCTATTGTAATTACATATACAGGTAGAGGCGGGAGCTCCTACTGGACGCTCGTTGCGTCCAACAGGGCGCCGACGCACAGGGGGCGACGCGACTTCGCACACGCACGTCGCTGCGGTGCGCCGACTGGGCCGGCCCATTGGAGTGCGCTGCAAATACAAGTGATAATTTGCAAAAAAAATAGCAGGGTGTGATGGCTGGGAATCGAACACAATACTTTCGACTTGCACTCGCACCCTACTAGACACTAGGATGGAAGCGCTCAGTTGACCAAACCACAGCGGAAACCTACAAGAACTAAAGAAAGTATAAGACTGTTTGAAAAACATCCTTTACGATTTTCCAAATAGCAAAAACAAAACGTGAATGTTTTATCAAACGCGAACATTATTAGTTTTTTTTACAAATTTTGAGAAAACTCAAACATTTTTCAACACACAAACGAATTTTGGAGACGCAAACATATTTTTTAGAACGGAAACATTTTTTAAACTACCCAAAAAACTGAACAGGAACAATTTTACAAATTTTGAAACAAAATTTGGAAACACAAACAACTTTTGAATTTCCCAAACAGTTTTGGAATTTGTGACATTTCTTTAAAGCACAAACATTTTCCGAATCTTGAGAACAAATTTTGAAACAGAGAACAAATTTGGAAGCACGGACAATTTTTTTAAAGCACAAACATTTTTGAATCTTTAGAATTTTTTTGGAAATGGATAACAAATTTGGAAGCGTGAACAATTTTTAAAGCACGAACATTTTTTGAATCTTGAGAACAAAATTTGAAAACTCCTGAACAAATTTGGAAGCGCAAACATTTTTTTAAAGCACGGACATTTTTTGAATCTCGAGGACAAATTTTGAAATAGAGAACAATTTTGAAAAATCCCTAACAAATTTGGAAGCGTGAACAATTTTTTAAAGCACAAACATTTTTTTGAATCTTGAGAACAAATTTTGAAATAGAGAACAATTTTTAAAAATCCCGAACAAATTTGGAAGGGCGAACATTTTATGAAAACACGAACATTTTATGAAACCCGGTATATTTTCTGCATTTCGAAAGTTTTGAACTTTTTGTGTAACGGGAACAAATTTTGAATTGGAGAACCATTTAATCGAAAACTGAAAATTTTATGAAAATACGAACAAAATTTGAATATTTGAATTTCTTTTGAGAAAAAAAGAAGAAAAAGAAAGAAAACAGACAAAAAAATCAGGAACATTTTTCGAAATTGTGAACAAAATTTTGTAAATGTGAACACTATTTCAGAAATATGAACAATTTTTGACAAAAAGAATATTTTTGAAAATTCTGAACCATATTTGAACTTTTCGAAAAGCTTACAAAGAAAAAGTAAAAAAACAGAATAAGACAAAGAAAACGAGAAAAAAGAAAGTCAGAATAAGATTGAAGAAAATACAGTAGAAGGAACAAATGGTTTTTTCCTCGTTTTAGTTTCTTTAAGTTTAGCATTTCTATTCTTACAAATGCACGAGCCAGTCGCGGTGGCTAGCGCAATGTGTTCCGCTACTGGAGGTCGTAGGTTCGATCCCTAGCGCGATCGTTTTTTGCGGTTCATCTTGCGAGGCGAAACCACTCAAATGGGCCGGCCCAGGGTGAGCTCCGCCTGTGCGAAGCGGCGACTACTTGCTGCAGTAAGCGGCGAATAGGAAATTCCGGTAGAGGCAACAAAATCTAGGTCGATGCTCCCATCCAGATGGACCAGTGGTGACTAGATACCTGCCCCAATTTCGTTAGGAAGCTGATCGAAAAGACCCATTGGCCTTGAAAGTTTTGGGCCGTGCATTGTCCAATGGGTATCGCCAGCCCATTCCCATTGTTACCTCCACTCCACTAAGTGTTGCTCTAGACAGCCATGTTATGGTGCTCTGGGTGATGGGCCATGGTAGCGACTGCTTTTTCAAGCACCACGAGAGTATTTTCAGTTATGGACGGACCCATCATCCGTCGTTGTAAACATTGTGACGAATTAATAAAGCTTCGCGACGTTGTCTAAAAAAAGTTATGGATGGACCCTATTGACGAGCGTTCAATATACAAGGCCACGGGGTGACATTTATGCCTTGTCCATTCTCCTGGGATGGTGAACCTCCTGTGATCCTTTGGCTTGTTTAATGGACATGTTGATGGCCCAAAAATAAAATTATGGATGAGATCCTCACCCTCCACGTTAACGTCCAGCATTTATACCCACTTTCAGAATGGGCCCCAATATCCAGTGAACGGTCTCCGGGAAGATGGCATTTGCGAACGCTTTACGTGTCGTCTTTTTAGAAACACATGGCATTTTTCTTAGAGGCACATGGCAGTTTTTATTAGGAAAGAAAAAATGCGCACGGTCAGCCAGAAACTGCCATCAAAATACAATCGCTATGACCTAAAATTGCAGGTGCTCTGGGTGATGGGCCACTCCACTAAGTGTTGCTCTAGACAGCCATGTTATGGTGCTCTGGGTGATGGGCCATGGTAGCGACTGCTTTTTCAAGCACCACGAGAGTATTTTCAGTTATGGACGGACCCATCATCCGTCGTTGTAAACATTGTGACGAATTAATAAAGCTTCGCGACGTTGTCTAAAAAAAGTTATGGATGGACCCTATTGACGAGCGTTCAATATACAAGGCCACGGGGTGACATTTATGCCTTGTCCATTCTCCTGGGATGGTGAACCTCCTGTGATCCTTTGGCTTGTTTAATGGACATGTTGATGGCCCAAAAATAAAATTATGGATGAGATCCTCACCCTCCACGTTAACGTCCAGCATTTATACCCACTTTCAGAATGGGCCCCAATATCCAGTGAACGGTCTCCGGGAAGATGGCATTTGCGAACGCTTTACGTGTCGTCTTTTTAGAAACACATGGCATTTTTCTTAGAGGCACATGGCAGTTTTTATTAGGAAAGAAAAAATGCGCACGGTCAGCCAGAAACTGCCATCAAAATACAATCGCTATGACCTAAAATTGCAGGTGCTCTGGGTGATGGGCCACTCCACTAAGTGTTGCTCTAGACAGCCATGTTATGGTGCTCTGGGTGATGGGCCATGGTAGCGACTGCTTTTTCAAGCACCACGAGAGTATTTTCAGTTATGGACGGACCCATCATCCGTCGTTGTAAACATTGTGACGAATTAATAAAGCTTCGCGACGTTGTCTAAAAAAAGTTATGGATGGACCCTATTGACGAGCGTTCAATATACAAGGCCACGGGGTGACATTTATGCCTTGTCCATTCTCCTGGGATGGTGAACCTCCTGTGATCCTTTGGCTTGTTTAATGGACATGTTGATGGCCCAAAAATAAAATTATGGATGAGATCCTCACCCTCCATGTTAACGTCCAGCATTTATACCCACTTTCAGAATGGGCCCCAATATCCAGTGAACGGTCTCCGGGAAGATGGCATTTGCGAACGCTTTACGTGTCGTCTTTTTAGAAACACATGGCATTTTTCTTAGAGGCACATGGCAGTTTTTATTAGGAAAGAAAAAATGCACACGGTCAGCCAGAAACTGCCATCAAAATACAATCGCTATGACCTAAAATTGCAGGGCGAACCCATTCGCTTGCCATCCAGCCCCAGCGACCGGCCGCCGGTTAGCTTTCCTGTTCAGAATTTAATGAATACCCTTGTTCATCTAGGGCATCTCCAACGGGGACCTTCAAATAATCCCTATATGCTTTGCGGGAGTACATACACTTTTGTCATCCAATATTATCCCCCAAGCGTCCGGAAATGTGTTCGGACGTCCAAACTCTTTCAAACTAGAAGCAAATTTTTTTTGAGGGGGGGGGGGGGGGGGGGGGGGGCGGCGGTCGGGGGAGTCCCGACATCCGTCTAGCAAACTAAAAGCCACCACGTCGTACATCCGGACATCTCCTCTCTTTCCTCAACCGCGACATGCACATGCATAGAAGGTCCTCATCGGTCCGTGGACAAATATTGTGTTCGTTTTAAGGGTCGGCGTTGGAGATGCCCCGTGCTTCTCTGCTCAACTTAGTAGTGACCAGAGCATCCGGTATAACCATCACAAGAAATGCTATAACCAGCACTTGCTCACTCTCACATAGCCACATGATAAGATCGTAGCTAGGGAGAAGCTGACAAGAAGAAAAGAAAATTCGTCTCCATGCATGATTGATCGATGCACTATGCAGTACAAGGGAAAAGCTAGATGAACAACTACAGTACGTATAACACGATCCCTTGGCTAGCAGTGCCCATTGGTCGTGGGCGTCTCGACGTCGACATGGCCGCCGTTGCCGTTGCCGAGGCCGCACTGCTTGCCGTGGGCGTGGCCGCACTGCTTGCCGTGGCCGTGGCCGTTGGTGACCGAGGTTAAGGGCAGTTCACCGGCTCCCTTGACGCTGACGTCGGAGACTTGACTGGGGCTGATGGCGTCCTTGCTCTTGCCCCAGATGAGAAAGTACAGGCCTGACACGATGATCACTGCCCCAATCACACTGAAAGCACAAAGGAAATGGTATCATTAGTATGGAACGTCCCACTGCTTCATGTCCTCGTCCATTTTGCTATGGTGGCAGGCAGCACTAATGTAGTACGTACCTTCCGAGAGTGATCTCCTCCTTGAGAATGATGGAGCCCATGACGGCGGTTATGACCATGCTGAGCGGGCTGAAGGCCGTCACGAACACCGGGCCCCTTTGCCTCGACACGACGCCCTGCAAGTAGTACGCCACGCCGGAGCACACTATGCCGCCGTAGACGACGGTGAAGAGGCGGTTATCGAAGCCGATAGCCCAGACCTGGGTGTTGGCGCGCTCAGCGACGAGGGCGACGGCGCCGCTCATCAGCGAGCCCATGCCGCAGATGAGCGCCGTGAGAG
Source organism: Triticum aestivum (assembly GCF_018294505.1). Taxonomy (NCBI): domain Eukaryota; kingdom Viridiplantae; phylum Streptophyta; class Magnoliopsida; order Poales; family Poaceae; genus Triticum; species Triticum aestivum. Next base: position 440,915,862 of record NC_057811.1, on the reverse strand, counting down.
ACAGCTCCGCCGGGTAGCTCCGGAGCGTGTTGGCCTGGAGGATGAAGAAGCCCGGCCAGATCATGCAGGAGGCGATGAGCATTATGGTCCCGACGAGCCAGTCCCGCGCGGCGGCGCCCTGGCCCCCGATGGTGGCGTGGTGATGGCCCTTAGTCCACGGGAACCGCAGGGTAGGGCCGTGGTACAGGACCATCAGCACGGCGCCGGCCACCGTGAGGACCGTGCCAGCGATCTTGGCCTGGCTGTGCAGGCTCCGCAGCCGCACCTTCTCCATGCGCAGGATGAGGGCCAGCACGAAGGTGACAGCCGGGAGGGTATTGAGGAGCGCCGTCGAGAACCCAGCCGAGGTCAGCTTCGCGCCCATGAAGTACACGTTCTGGTCGAGCACCGGCCTGAGAGACAATGGGCACCTACATGTCAGTCGGTAATCAAGAAAGAGTTCTGTGTAATTAATCATACGGACGTACTCGAGAAATGCGAGCCACATAATCTTTATGAAGATGGTGGTTGTCATCTTTGGCCTCCGTTCCCTGCACATGTTATACGTTTTATCATGAAATGATGATCTAGTAGCTAGCTAGGTAAAAATGAATCGAAATGAAAACTCATACTATAAATAAAATTAATTGTACGAGTGGATGGAACTGTAACCGTGCATGCTTCCAGCTGACATGTGGCGGGTTCCATGCATGGTAGGCCTCCACCAGTGGCCAATCAGGGCACACTGCCTTAGTGGAGGTCGTCAAGTGCGTTTACACGTACGTAAGCACACATACGGCAGACAGACCGGATAGCTAGCTACGTATACCAGCTTATGTGTCATTTTCTACCTCTGCTAATTAATGCACTCTGATTTTTTTCTTGACAAGAGACGTTTTTATTGATTCATAATAAAGCAGTAAGAAGATACAAACAAAATGAGTACATACCTGATCTCTCTATGATTAGGATGCACATAGCCAACACAAAGGCACACACACATAGAATCAGTCGGGGAAGAACAAATTCATATAAGACCGAAGTTATGCACAGGCGAAAAAATGAAGAAAAATAACACCCGGAGTGATCAAAACAATGATCGTAGAAATGCAGCAACGACCATAGGCACCAACCATATGATGACAACATAATGACTATGAGTAAGGTTCTTCAAAGGTAACGCCTTCAGGATCGGAATGACCATCAACTGTCAGTTTGTCCATTTTCACCCTGAAGATCACATCTAAACAAACTCCAAGCAAAGCTTTCACCAAGGTAATGACCCAAATCGTCGCCATTGCCAAATATGACCAACTAGGGTATGACCAATGATTTTCACCCAATAGTTTTTGATGGGGTAATCAATAAGTACCACCAAATCGAAGCCCTTATCTGATGTCGCTTTCACTTTCCACGATTCCTACATCTACATAGGCACGGTCATGAAATGAGATTCCACCCAAATGATGACCATGCCCGCACAAGCACCAACGGGAGTTGCTTGCCACACAAAACGTCGAATGAAGAAAGATCAATGTCACACACATGACAACGCCATTCATGAGAGGGAAGATTACCAACACGATAATCCCCAAGGTGGGACGCTTGGTCAACTTCATGCCATCCTCCTAGCTGGCAGACGGTGTCAAATCTATATCAGACAACACCACCACATGATGCCTATTGCTCAGCCATCCTCGCCCGTGGTAGCAAATCACCGTCCGACCATGAAAAGAATAATCATGAATCTATGGTATGGTCGAACGATACCTTCATCGGCTATTCTCGACGTCATCGTTGTTTCACAACCTTCATCACTACTGCAAGTCACTGCACACACACATTGACTTACGGCGCCGTGCGCTAACGACGGGGGTCTTGCTGTGTAGCAGACATAACATAGCTTAAGGGAGGCATCCACAACCGCAGATTTGAAGCACACCGAGGATGACATCGCCACATGACGATGGAGAAGCACAATGTGTGAGTCCGTGGCACATATTATAGATCGACGACATGGGTTTGACGCTGCCAGGAGTCTGGGGTGGGTGGGGAGGGAGAAAAGGGGAGCACGGTCACCTTCTACTACCAGCCCGCCCCACCTGCATCCTCGTGCGGTGCGGGGTCCCTAGGAGCAACCGTAAGGCAGGTCCATGGTTGCGTGTACTCATGCACTCTAATTTTCTACATGTCCATATGTTGATGCTGCTAGATGGGGTACGTACATCTACACATATTGGATTTAACTCGTGATAAAGAGAGTCCCAACGGTGCTTCTAGCGTCGTCGGAAGGCGCGTGATCATTTATCTCTGGTGGATCTCGCGGGAGCGTTTGTCTTCGGTGGATCCATGTAGATCCGGTCTTCTTTCATGTGTGTTCGTGTGTCTATATGTTGGATCCTTTTGATCTACGGTTTGGTGCACTGGTCCTATAGGGCCTTAGCATGACAACTCAACTGTCTACTACAACAAGGTTTGCCCGGCTCCGGTGAGGGACGCGTGATGATGACGACGCGCCTTTGGCTTGCTCCAATGCATGTAGTCGTCGCTATGTGATCTACGTACCTGGATGTAATTTTTACTTTTGATCTTCTTTGTATTACCTTGCCAGTTGATGAATACGAAAAAAATTCTTGCAAAAAAAAAGCCGGCACAAAATGGAAGGATATCAAGATGTGCATCTGCACTTTTCTGGATCAGGTTCCACGAGTGGTGGTCGTGTAGCTTGTTGCACCATCTAAATGAGACAAAAAATGAGAATGGACTGAGCAAATTGTACGTGTTTGTTTGCTCGAGATCGTGGAGGTGCACGTTTGGCAAGTTGGCTTTTTTTATTTTCGCAATCTTCCTTTACACAATCTATCTGTTTGTTCTGTTATCCCTAGATCCTCGAAAGTTTATAGTCTAAAAATACAGAACTTTTTTAGAGCGGATGTACTTGCCCGGGCTTAAACTAAAGCCTTTACAAGTTCAAACAAATACGTTTGAGAGATCGAAAAGTCGGAAAAGGTGTGATACATGGCCAGAACTAGGCCAACATAGCGACGCACCGCCAAGATAGGCTGCTATATAACTGGACTGAATCATAGGCTGCTAACTGGACTGAAACAAATCGATCGAATCGTTTCGGGCTTCCGCTACTCATCCATGCTTGCATGCATGTGTAAGTGGTGCTGTAAATTTTTGCAAGTTGTGGTGTAATTTTATGGTAAAACATGTGGAACCATCTACTCTAATTAACAACCGAGAGCCCTTGCTTGGATATATGATGGTATATGAGAGAGTAGTCAGTCCATCTGTCCATGCATGGATGGATGGAATTAGCTAGTTACCTCTCGAAATAGAGAGCGAAGGGCGCCATGAAGGCGGTGGCGACGATGTTACGGTAGACGACGAGGACGAAGTGGCTCATCCCGCCCTTGAGGGACGACACGGCAACGATGTTCATCCCGGCGAACCCCACCTGCAGCAGCACCATCGCTAGGTACGGCTTCACATCGTTCACAACTCCCCATCCCATACCCATCTCTCTCTCTCCCCCTCTGTCTGGCTAGCTAGCTAGCTTCTCTCACTCAGTAGCTCGAGCTCGATGTGACTCACGGAAGCAATGGCTGTGACTAACGAGGCGATGAGCTCACACGGAAACCGTCTCCTTTATATAGACGCGCTCTGTCAACAATGTGCGGCCAACAGGACATGTAGTATGGTTCAGGAGCTGGACGCCAAGCGTAGTGTAGCCCATGGGTGGATACGAGTCATGGATGCGCCTGCCTCAGCATGCCCTTGTGTCCCAGTGCGAGCTTAGCTGACAAGATGTAGCAGCAATACTTGTTAATTCCGGCAAAAACTTGTTTCAACAAGTCCAACCAAGCTATCAATCAAAGGTGAGAGAAAAGGCACATTTCTCGTGGTCACGCGTCTCTCACGCACATTCCTCCTCTTCCGTTTCTCACCAAGAAGACACGATGCGATGGATTAGTGCCGAGAGTGTGCATGAATATTACGACCAGGGTGCTGGCTTTCCTTTTCTGCACAGACGCGGCATGAGAGGGGGCGTCCACCTGCACGCAAATGGACGCAATTATGCAGGACGCAGCGTGTCGCAGTACGATCGGCGATCGACGACGTCCGGCGCCCAGTTGCCATGCCACGCCTAACGCTAGCTAGTGAGCCATGGTGCGCTCATGTGAGGATTCACAATCCCCTGCGTCCGTCCATCCATGGACGCGCCTCCGTCGAGTCGAGAGATTGATCACTTTGCCTTTCGTTGAAGCCTCGATTCGACCCTTCCAACACATGCATCCATGGAAGGTTTAGAGCATCTCCAACAACTGCACAAAAGTTTCGCGCCCTAAAATAGTTTTAGCGCGCCACTGTAGCATTTTTAGGGCGCCGGACCTAATATTGTTTTAGCAGATGCCCAAAAGAACGCGCAGTGTAAATTGTGAAGCGCGTGTAATCCGGCGTTCAAATTTGCAGCAGCGATAGCGTTTTTTAGCGCGAGCCCAACCCTTTTTTACGCGCGCATTATTTTACAGCTTCTGCTGGAGCTGTCCAAAGCCCAAAGAATCCAAATTTAAGCGCGCAGAGCAGTTTTTGGGCGGCTGTTGGAGATGCTCTTAGAGAAGGTTTATGCAACCCGGCTGCATGCATGCAGGCCGTTGTACCAGCTGGATGACAGCCTCCGGTCCGGTGGTTCTGATGACCGGGATTATCATAACATCTTCAATAGATGATTTAGATGCAAAAAAAAAAAAAATCACATCTCCGCCTCCAGGAGATATAAATACAACACGTAAAGATACAGATTTGCATCTCCACTTTCAGGAGATGTAAAATAGCCGGTCACACGTCAACTGACCAACCGCTTTCATTTTCATTCCGCCCGCCCGCCAGCCTCCCGCCTGCTGACCGCCACCCGGGCCATGGCCGTCTTCGACGACCCCGCCGCCACCTTCGTCACAACCGCCGCTGGTCTGACCTATCTTGTTGCGGCTGCCGATGGCGCGACCACCTTCCCCCGCCTCTGCCTCCATGCCGCCGCCTCGGTTTTGCCCCATCCCGGCTAGTCGCTGTTGCGGCTGCGCCGCCGGCGAAGAAGCAGCGGCCCACCAATCCCCACTTTGGAGGTGTGAAGCGGCCGGCAGAGCGCAACCCTCCGACAAACCCATCTCGAGCGGTCAAAAAATCGAAGGCGGTCGCGGCTACGTCAGCCGATTCGTTGCTGCCGGCGGCCGTGGTGTCCACATCCGGTAAAGGAACTGGTACTCCACCTCCGCCGACACCAACGGCGGCCATGAAGGAAGACGTGGTCACGCCCACGGAAACCACATCCAACTTGTTCGACGAAATGTCGCGCGGCCATCGGCCGTTTTTACATCTTCACTTTGCATCATCTATTGGATTTGCACTTTTACATCATCAATATGCATCAGCTGTTGGAATTGCCTTTTCTTAATGTAATTACACTTTTTGGTGATGTAAATTATACAACACCTAGTTTTACATCTCCAAATTTGCATCATCTATTGGAGATGCTCTTAGAGCAACTCAAACGCAGGTACCCATTTCGTCTGTCGCCATCCGTTTCGGTCGCCGCGGACAAAAGTGTTGGCCCAAGGTGCCAACCCATTCCCAAAACGCGTCCGTCCAGACCCATTTGCGACCGAGGTTTGCGGCTGAATGCGTCTGCGTGGACGCGCCGCGTGTCCTCTCGGTGTCCGCCGCGTCGCCACCTGGCGGCCGACCAACTACCGCGGTCGGCTTTATTAATGACGACCGCCCACCACGGGCCCACGCGTCAGCGACGGTGGACGGTCTTTTTTAATCCGAGCGTGCGGTGGGGGTCCGTCCTCATCCGCTTCCAGACGCCCCCGTCCTCATCTCGCCACCCCACTGTGCTCCCCTGTCGGTGAAAAACCCTAGCCATGGGATTCTTCTCCGGCAAGGGCAAGGGCAATGCCCCCGCCGGCCCTTCTCGCGCGCTCCCCCAGCCTCCGCCAGCATCTTCCCGCCTGCCTCGCCAGCGCATCAGTGTCCCAGTGCACCTGGCGAAGTGGCACTTGGAGCACCGTGTCCCCCTCCCATATCCTGACGTGACGCTGCCACACGACTGGCACTTGGATCCGGAGAGGATCCCAGTGCTGGCGGCGCCGCGATCGGCGGGCGCACGCGGAGGAGGTGCGGCGCCGGCGGCGCCTGCTAACGCTAGAGCAGGCCGCGAACCCACCAACGCATTCGACTCTCCTGCTTGGGAGTAGTGGTTCGCGTTCGAGCACGAGGAGGCCAGGAGGCGCGGCGTCCATGACGAGCAGCATGGCTCCCCGCGACCGGTCCTTGTCATGCACGACGAGGACCTGGAGGCAGAGGCCGCCTACCAGGCGGCGCTGGCGGTAGTCCTCCGTGAAAGTGAGAGGAGGAGCGGCGTAAGGAGGAGGGGGAGGAGGAGGCATACCAGGCGCGCATGGCGGATGCCATGTCACTCTCCGCTGCCGGCGACTGCGTCGTGCCGCCGTTGAGGCCGGTGCCGAACCGCATCGAGCGCTACTCATGGAACGGGGAGGTGCGCGAGTGGGTCAGCGCGCCACCGGTCTGGTTGGAGGCGACGCCGGCGCAGGAGCAGGCATACCTCGAGCAATGGCGGCAGCGAAGGCTGGCCGAGGAGGAGCGCCGCGAGGGCGAGTACCTCAAGCAGCTGGAGCACGACGCGGAGAAGGAGCGCCACGAGGCAAAGGAGGAGGAGCGCCTTGCCCGCGGTGGGCCAGCCCAACCGGCGGCGGTACAACCCGCGGCGGACAACGTCGCTAGCCTGATCGACGGCGTTCCCTTGGGCTGGCCCGGCGCCGACGCTCATCGACCTCACCGGCCCGATGACAACGACGAGGACATGCAGCAGGCCTCCTAGTTTGTAGTTTTATTTAATGTTTTAGTCAATATAAAAGTGGACCCATGGACTCTCGTGGGCCTTTGTGGCCGGCATTAATGTTTAATTGACGTTTTTATTTTTCAAAATGTTTGCGGTAATTTTTTTTCGCGCGACCTCAAAAATGGGTCGGGCCAGCGTTGGGCGCGAGCGTCGACCCAAATGTGAAAGCGGACATGCGTGTTCGCCGGGCCAACCCAAACGGATAAAAAATGGACAAAATCACCGTCGTTTTAGTCGGCACGTTGAAGTTGTTCTTAGGCCTTGTACAACGCATGTGACTGTGCTCCGGTGCTAGATGCGCTGCCTCTCAGAAATTTCGCTGCTTCTCAACTAACAACAGTGCTTTGTATACCGCTTGAAATAAGCAGTTAGCTATCTCAAAAACAATCAACAACTAAAAAAAACAGTGCTTTGTATGGTGTGCTACGTGGGCTCTTCTTTTCTATCTTTTTTTTCCTTTTGTTTTTTGCCAATGATGGCACTGGTTGAAGCGTTCGTGGCTTGGAGCGGCTATTTCTCCCAAACATAGACATCGGCTAGCACAGGAAGCAAACCTTTGCATCTGTCTGCCTTCCGAAACACCTGTGCAAACAAATCTTTAGACAAAAATGATTTTTTTCTTCAGGCACCTGTGTAAGCACCTGCCGTTGCGGAGGGCCTTAGATGGGCTATCGGATCGCTTTAATAAAAGCATTTCTAGTCGTTTCGTTATGAAGTAATTTAGAGGAGCAACGACCGAGTATCTTTTAAAGAAGTATAAGTATATTTGCTTTTTCAAAAAAATGTGGTTAAAGAAGTGTATTTGCTTTAAAAAAAATGTGATTTCTAACTAGTCTAATTTAACTCCTAATAAAAGAATTAACACAAATTTGTTTATTTTTAGACCATCGGGTTAAACTTCATTACTTAATTATTTTATTAAACCTACTGATCACTTATTTCATGTGTTCTTCCCTAAGAGAATCGATCTAAGAAAACTACAAAATAATTACACACTTCAATGAAACATCACTTCCTTAACTACACCTTGTAGTCCGATCAATACGTTCGTAATCTCTTCATTTTCTATATTGTTACTTTTCTATGTAGGCCTCTCTAGCTTGCACACTTCTTTATTATCTGTCTCCTCAAACTTAGACATTACATTCTCTTTAGCCTCATCTCTAGTAACTAGTGCACGAACATCTAGCAGATTACTCATTAATTAGAGCATCTTCAATAAATGATGTAGATGTAAAAATAACTAACTTTTGCATCTTCGAGGCCTAAAACCCCCTCTCCAATAGATGATGTAGATGCAAAGAAAAAACATCTTCGCCTCCCGGAGCTGTATAATACAACACCTCGCGGTGCAAATTTGCATCTCCACCTACAGGAGATGTAAAAACGGCGGTCGCGCGCCAACCGCCCAACTGCCTTCATTTGGCTTCCATGCGACCGCCGCCCGTCCGCCCGACGACCGGCCACCGCCCGCCGCCGCCATGGCCGATGCCGATGTCCCAGTCACGTCCTCCGCCGCCGCTGGTCTAATCCACCGTGCCGCAGCCGCCGTCGGCGCGACCACGGTCCCCAATTTTGCCTCCGCCTCCATGCCGCCACCCGGATTTGCCCCACCTCGGCCGGTCGCCGTCGCGTCGAAGTTGCCTGCGAAGAAGTAGTGGCCTGCCAAGCCACGCGGGGGAGGCATGAAGTGGCAGATGGTGCGGGGGCGCAACCCGGTGAAGGAAATATGCCCTAGAGACAATAATAAAGTTGTTATTTTATATTTCCTTATTCATGATAAAGGTTTATTATTTGGGACAATTACATCCATGCCACTAGTTGTGTCACACCCGTTTGTTTTGCCCCTAAATTCAGAAAACCCTCAGTCTTGCCCAACCACGTTTGCTGCACTTATGTTTTCCGCCTGGTCAGCGCCGTTTGACCAAAACCGGCAGCCGTTTATGGACAGAGCTTGCCCCTAGCTTGCTCTTACAGGTGGGGCCCGTCTCACTCTCATTCCTCATCTCACTCTATCTCGCTTGACGAACCCTAGTTCTGAGCGGCGGCGACCTTGGTGAGCGGCGGCGCCATCGATTCTCCTCCCACCCGATGGACAGCGGGGAATGCACCGGTGGTGGCGGCGACCTTGGCGAGCGGCCGGGCCATCGATTCTCCTCCCACCCAATGGAGAGCGGGGAATGCACCGGTGGCGGCGGCGACAAGGGATCCACGCGGGAATGGCATATTCCAGCGGGGTACTCCCTCCCTCTCTCCCTAGTTGTCTCTCTCCCCCTGGATTTGGTCGAGTAGGCTCTCTCCCTCCTTCCCTTTCTCTCTCCCTAGGATCTGGTGGATTAAGCTCTTGTACACTAGATCTACATGATGTAGGTAGTTTTTTCTTGTTCTTGTGTGTTGATTTATGCCATGTTTGCATAATAGGATGGATCCCACAAGAGCATTTTCTCTGTCTAAAGAATGGAGACAATTGTATTAGGTTCTGTCGGCATAAAGCAACAAGGATGTGGCATTAATTTCCCATTAGTGGTGGACACCAATTGCAGTTTTAATGATTTTAGAAATGCAATCTGTTCCAAGTATCCCTGGGGTGTGCTTGATGCAGTAGAGTTCAGGCTCTGGGACAGTGAGAAAGTTAATTGGCTCCCTGTGCAGTCTGATGTTGAGTTAGCAGTGATGTTTGGAAGAAATGCACGAACCATGTCATGTAACTTTGAAGTTACAGTTATTTAGAGAACTAGAGCAGAAAGCATGTCTTCTAGGCCATCTGGTTCAAGGGGTTCAAAGGGTTCAGGTGTCAAGCTCTCTGGTTCACAAGCACAACGTAGGTCAAGCACAAGAGCAGGCAGTAGTGCTTGGCAGCCACCTAGCACTACAAAAAAAGACACATCCGTGACATTTTGGGCCAAACGAATTTTTTTCGGTCATGCTTATGACACTTCTATGACGATAATTGTGACAAACCCCGGTATCATCATAGATGTGGTGGGCTCCTACTTCTATGACAAAAAATCATGACAGAAAATGGGCTTTTCGTCCTGGGCGGGCCGGAGATGCAGCTGCATGACATTCTTTGGGCCGTCCATGACGGAAAAACTCATGGTAGAAGCGAGGGCGCGGAAAATATCGGGGAGTTCCCGGTATGGTGGGTGGTCGGGGGCCAAGCGATGCGCGTTTCTCTCGTACGTACGCGCGTGTGTGTGAGGCGTTGGACTCTAACTTAACCCGAGCGAGGCGTTGGGCTCTAACTGAACCCGAGCGATTGCACCGCAGGCTACGCGTTACTGAACCCGAGCGATCGATCGATCCCTTGCTATTAACTGAACCCGAGTGATTCCTTCGCTACTGCTGCTAACTGAAGCCGATCGATGCTGCCTCTGGATGAACAGTGAGCGTTGTTGGGGGGTTTGGATGAACAGTTCCCGGTGGGGGCTTGGATGAACAGGACCCCGTGGTAGTAGAGGCCGTTGCCGCTGGATGAACAGGACCCCGATCGATCGAGTCGGTTGGGGGTGGATGAACAGGACCCCGTGGAGGGCTGGATGAACAGGACCCCGTGGGGCTGGTTGAACAGTAGCGGTGGAGGGCTAGATGAACAGTAGCCTGTGGAGGGGTGGTTGAACAGGATCCCGTGGAGAGGGCTGGTTGAACAGTAGCCAGTGGAGGAGCGGTGGAGGCTAGATGAACAGGAGCCCGTGGATGAACAGTCGCAGGTGGAGGCTGGAGGAGGTCGACGGTGAATGAACAGTAGCCCGGTCGACGGTGGAGATGAACAATATCCCGTGGAGTCCCGTTTTGCGGTATGCCACACCCCTCCCGATGAACAGGACCCACGTTTCGACCGTAGTGCTCCAACACAAGTCTGTTTCCTCCGTTTTGCGGTACGCCACTCCCCTCCCGGTCAATAGGACCCCGTTTCAATCGTAGGAGGTCCAACAAAAGTCCGTTTCAACCGTTTTGTGGTACACCAGACCCCTCCCGATGAACAGGATCCCGTTTCGACCATGGCCGGTCGAACACAAGGTTGTTTCCTCCATTCTGCGGTACGCCAGGCCTCGTTTCCATCGGCTGTTCCGTCCAAGCCGGTTGGCTCCCGATGAACAGCACGCGTTCCGTTGCCTCCCGATGAACACGACGCATTCCGTTGCCTCCCCATGAACACGACGACGACGCAGTTTCTCCATTCCGACCCAGCCATGTACACGTGCCCTGGCCGTACGTATGCGTGAGTAGGCATTCGAGACCCCGCCCGTATGTACGTACGTGGCCGTATTTTCTTTCTTGCACCCTGGCCGCTGTACGTACGTGTACATGCTACGTGTGCGCCTCTACTACGACACGTGCCCTTGCTTACACAGCCACGGTTCATCGCTGCAGCCTGCAGACAGACCGATCGACCAGTATGTACGTTCACGTTCGCGACTAGAATGACAACGCTACGTCGCTTGGACCGGGTGGGTCCCGACTGTCAGGCACTTCCTTGCGTGCGAAGATGTAGCTGGTGGGTCCCAGTAGTCAGGGAGGCGAATCATTTTTTCCCGTAATATGGACGCACTTCCTTGCGTGCGAAGATGTAGCTGGTGGGTCCCAGCAGTTAGGGGGAGAAAACATTTATTTTCAGGGTAAAAAGGATGCAGTTGCATGCATGCGTCCATGGGCGTGGTGTGTCCCCACTGTCAGCCTCTCACGTATAGTCATCTTCCGATGACTCTCGGTTGTTGACCACGTTGACCACACCGTGCCGAGCGCACCAAGGCCGGTGGACGACGGCGAGGCCCCAGACTGGAATGACCCGGAGATGGGGAAGACGCGGCAGTGGAGTCGCAGATGGAGAGGAGTGGGAAACTTGACTGGTTCGAGTGCGCGGCAGCACTGCTGCGGTGCCGCCCACGGGAGGCACGAGCAAGAACAGAGGTTGAAGAAGGAGCACGGCTGTTGGATTAACATCCAACGGTCCAGCTGCTAGAATCATTTGTTGATTAAGTTGACAAAGCCCTGCGTACACGTCCGCTTAGTAGGCCCACAAGTCAGCCACCAAATCTGACGAGTCCCAGCTGTCAACGGGAGGAATATTTTTTTTTGCATAACAAGGAGGCACTTCCTTCCGTGCGAAGATACAGCCGATGGGTCCCAGCTGTCAGGGGGAGGAAACAGCTTAATAAGGAGGAACTTTCCTTACGTGCGACCATGGACCTCGTGGGTCCCATCCGTCAGGCTCTCCACGTACAGTCCTCTTCCGATGACTCTCGTATGTTGACCACGCCGCGCCGAGTGCACCGGGGCGGTGGACGACGGTGAGGCCCCAGACTGGAATGACCCGGAGATGGGGAAGACGCGGCAGCGGAGTCGCAGACGGAGAGGAGTGGGAAACTTGACTGGTTCGCGTGCAGGGTGGGCCTACACTTGGCAGAGAATAACAGGAGGTGCGGAGTGGAGGGATGGCCTGGCCGTCGGCGGGGTAGCGTTTCGCTGAGGCGCGCAAAACAACGCCGCTAGACGCCGGAGGCTGGAGCAGGCGGTCCCGGCAGCGCTGGGGGAAGAAGACGAGAGATTGAAGGAGAATGCCGGCCGTTGGATGTAAATCCAACGCCTTCTTAGGCTTCGACCTACTGGCCCACATGTCAGCCAGTCCATTTGTTTTTAGTCCATTTGGTCGGCTGGATGAAACAATGATGTAGCATCTATGCAGCCCGTTTATATATATATGGTAGAATTTAAAGCCCATTTGCGTTTTTCTCGAAATCCACAGACTTGCTGGGCTGGGTGAAAATATCATGTTGGGTTGGACGGAGAAATGTTATAAAAACATAAACACATGATTGCACGTCTATTACTGCATTGGTCAGTAAAATCTTTGCAAGCTTATGTACGCAATCACTAGGAGTTAACTTGCCAAGTTATATATAAACAATTATTATTATTAATTTGTAAGAACTGTCAACTTACAAAATAAAATATCATTTTAATTTGATGAGTTAATAGGATGTGGGGTATTATTAGTTTTTAGGCTAGACGTGGGACAGTTCAGTTGGTTATAGGGAAAAGTACTGGGAGAAAACTCAGTTTACATCGAAAAAGAAAGTGGGAGAAAATTCAGATATAGGATTAATGAAAACGAAAAATAAAGGAAGTGGGAAGGTCTATAAAATGGTTGGACGAACGACAGGTTTAACGGAACCTTATGTTGTTTCTATTATATACATATATATATATATAATAAAATAAGATATAAATATAGGTTCAGTTTTGCATTCTGGTAGAAAACATAGGTTTAGTTTTGCATTCTTATAGAAAAATAGAACTGAGATGTGCGTCGTCTTGAAAAAACAAACATAACTTGGGCTGCTGATGTTATAGACAAGCTAGGTTGGGAGGCCCAGAGGCCGCTTGATACCTGCTGGATCCAAAAAATGTTGAAACATGTCGTGGGCTGCCCATGTTAAACAACAAAACCTAGGACATGGACCTGGTGGGCCCGGGACTGTCAGCCTCTCGACGAACAGTTGTCTCCCGATTCCTCTTGTTTTGCTGACCATGTTGGGAACGATAGACGGCGGCGCCGCGGCGAGAGCACCAAGGCGGAGGACGACGTCGAGACCTCGGACCGAACGAACCGGAGCGGGGGAAGACGCATGCGGAGGGGAGTACGAGGGTTGACTTGTGCGGGTGCATGGTGGGCTGGTGGAGCTGCCGCCGCCGGACAATGTGTGGGAGTAGAGGGTGGTCTGGCCAACGCCATAGGCTATGATGGCCAGCCGCTGTATAGGAAGAGGACGAAAGATTGAACAAAATAAAAAAATACAATTGGATAGGTGGTTGGTCCCATATGTCTGTGTACGAGACCTGCTGGGTCCACCTGAGAAGAGGAATATGTTGGGAGGAAGGAGATTCAAAGCACGGCAGCCGAGTGAACTAGTTTTTATTTAACGGACAAGTGAACTAGTTACATACATAAGCAAATAGCCACTAAAAAAGCAAACAGGTTAATGGGTTATTAAAAGAAATATTTCGGACAAAACAGTTAATTACGACACATAGGCTAATGCATGAAACACTCAGATGATAAAGGTGCTTATAAACACATAAAGTACAACATCTAGACCTTCCTGGCACGCTTGATCATGACGTTGTGGCTGTCCGTGTACTCGTCGGTTACATGTCGTAGATCCGCATGTACATGTCCAAGATCCGCATGTACATGTCGTAGCATGCGTATGCATCCTTGGCCGCGTAGGTTATGTAGGCTAGATTCAGAGGTACCTCCCACGTGGTCAGGTCCTTGGTATCGTTGTTGATGTCTACCACACAACCTTCTTCTTGTAGACGTTGTTGGGCCTCCAAGTGCAGAGCTTTGTAGGACAGTAGCAAATTTTCCTCAAGTGAATGACCTAAGGTTTATCAATCTATGGGAGGCGTAGGATGAAGATGGTCTCTCTCAAGCAACCCTGCAACCAAATAACAAAGAGTCTCTTGTGTCCCCAACACACCCAATACAATGGTAAATTGTATAGGTGCACTAGTTCGGCGAAGAGATGGTGATACAAGTGCAATATGGATGGTAGATATAGGTTTTTGTAATCTGAAAATATAAAAAGAGCAAGGTAACAAGTGGTAAAAGTGAGCGTAAACGGTACTGCAATGCTAGGAAACAAAGCCTAAGGTTCATACTTTCACTAGTGCAAGTTCTCTCAACAATAATAACATAATTGGATCATATAACTATCCCTCAACATGCAACAAAGAGTCACTCCAAAGTCACTAATAGCGGAGAACAAACGAAGAGATTATTGTAGGGTACGAAACCACCTCAAAGTTATCCTTTCTGATCGATCTATTCAAGAGTCCGTAGTAAAATAACACAAAGCCATTCTTTCTGTTCGATCTATCATAGAGTTGGTACTAGAATAACACCTTAAGACATAAATCAACCAAAACCCTAATGTCACCTAGATACTCCAATGTCACCTCAAGTATCCGTGGGTATGATTAGACGATATGCATCACACAATCTCAGATTCATCTATTCAACCAACACAAAGAACTTCAAAGAGTGCCCCAAAGTTTCTACGGGAGAGTCAAGACGAAAACGTGTGCCAACCCCTATGCATAAGTTCACAAGGTCACTGAACCCGCAAGTTGATCACGAAAACATACATCAAGTAGATCGCGTGAATATCCCATTGTCACCACAGATAAGCAGATGCAAGACATACATCAAGTGTTCTCAAATCCTTAAAGACTCAATCCGATAAGATAACTTCAAAGGGAAAACTCAATCCATTACAAGAGAGTAGAGGGGGAGAAACATCAAAAGATCCAACTATAATAGAAAAACTCGCGATACATCAAGATCGTGCCAAATCAAGAACACGAGAGAGAGAGAGATCAAACACATAGCTACTGGTACATACCCTCAGCCCCGAGGGTGAACTACTCCCTCCTCGTCATGGAGAGCGTCGGGATGATGAAGATGGCCACCGGTGATGGATCCCCCCTCCGGCAGGGTGCCGGAATAGGGTCCCGATTGGTTTTTGGTGGCTATAGAGCCTTGCGGCGGCAGAACTCCCGATCTAGGTTATGTTCTGGAAGTTTGGGTTTATATAAGAGGTGTCGGCGTCGGGAACAAGTCAGGGGGGTCTCCGAGGCGGCCACGAGGTAGGGGGGCGCGCCCCCACCCTCGTGGGTGCCTCGGTACTCTTCTGGTCCATCTCCGATACTTCGTGGGCTTCTTCTGGTCCAAAAATAATCTTCATGAAATTTTAGGTCAATTGGACTCCGTTTGGTTTTCCTTTTCTACGATACTCAAAAACAAGGAAAAAACAGAAACTGGCACTGGGCTTTAGGTTACTAGGTTAGTCCCAAAAATCATATAAAATAGCATATAAATGCATATAAAACATCCTAGATGGATAATATAATAGAATGGAACAATAAAAAATTATAGATACGTTGGAGACGTATCTATTGTCTTCTTTCATGTTGGCGTATCAGGGGTCAATGATGGTCTCGTCAACCACGGAGTCCTTCTCCTGCCCGTTGCCGATGATCTTGTATTGCTTCTGGATGTTGACAAGCTTGTTGCACCAGATGGCCGAATCGTCGCGTTCTTCCTTCTCTCCACCGTAGCGAAGGTGCAGTCGGGGCTGCTGATGAAACGGGCGAATGCTCTAGAACCTCTGATGGCCCTACAGCAGTGGTAGACAAGAACCTCATCCCGCACACATACTTGGGCGACGGCGATCCACTGGTCCCTGTCAGGAGACGAATGGATGGGCACAAGGTCTAGTCCTGCGACCTTGTGCTTTCTCATCCTGTAGGTACTGCTTGAACTCGGCGAGGCAGAGCTTCACCGAGTCCGGATCATTGGTGTACATCACATTCAACTTGATGCAGCCATAGGACTGAACGGCGAACTCAAAGGTAATATATCTCGGAATGGCTATGGAAATGCCATAATAGGTAGGTATGGTGGCTGTTTTGAGGAAGATATAAGGAGGTTTATGTGTGATAGAGTGTATCATATCACGGGGTTTGGATGCACCGGCGAAGTTTGCACCAACTCTCGAGGTGAGAAAGGGCAATGCACGGTACCGAGGAGGCTAGCAATGATGGAAGGGTGAGAGTGCGTATAATCCATGGACTCAACATTAGTCATAAAGAACTCACATACTTATTGCAAAAATCTACAAGTCATCAAAACAAAGTACTACACACATGCCCCTAGGGGAAGGGTTGGTAGGAGTTAACCATCGCGCGATCCCGACCTCCACACAAAGGAAGACAATCAAAGAAATACTTCATGCTTCAAATTTGTCACACAACGGTTACCATACGTGCATGCTACGGACTTGCAAACCTCAACACAAGTATTTCTCAAATTCACAACTACTCTACGAGCATGACTCTAATATCACCATCCTCATATCTCAAAACGATCATCAAGCATCAAACTTCTCATAGTATTCAATGCACTTTTTATGAAAGTTTTTATTATACCCATCTTGGATGCCTATCATATTAGGACTAATTTTATAGCCAAAGCAAACTACCATGCTTTTCTAAAGGACTCTCAAAATAATATAAGTGAAGCATGAGAGTTCATTTATTTCTTCAAAATAAAACCACCGTCGTGCTCTAAAAAGATATACGTGAAGCACTAGAGCAAATGACAAACTACTCCGAAAGATATAAGTGAAGATCAATGAGTAGTCGAATAATTATGTAACTATGTGAAGACTCTCTAACATTTAAGAATTTCAGATCTTGAAATATTATTCAAACAGCAAGCAAAACAAAACAAAATGACATTTCAAGGATAGCACACATCATGTGAAGAAGCAAAAACTTAGGCTCAACCGATACTAATCGATAATTGTTGAAGAAGAAAGGTGGGATGCCTACCGGGGCGTCCCCAAGCTTAGATGCTTGAGACTTCTTGAAATATTATCTTGGGGTGCCTTGGGAATCCCCAAGCTTGAGCTTCTGTGTCTCCTTAATTCCTTTTATATCTCGGTTTCCCTAAATCTCAAATACTTCATCCACACAAAACTCAACAAGAACTCGTGAGATAAGTTAGTATAAACCAATGCAAAAACCTTATCATTCTCTACTGTAGAAAATCACAAAAATTATTATTCAACATTGCATAATAAATTCCTCTGCATATTTAATACTCCTATCCTCACATAGAATCATTAAACAAGCAAGCATATGCAAACAATGCAAACATAACAGCAATCTGCCAAAACAGTACAGTCCGTAAAGAATGCAAGAGTATCAATACTTCCCTAACTCCAAATATTATGAAATTCTACCACACTGTAGAAAATTTATCAGAGCTTATTATGCAAAAAGTTTCAACATTTTATCATATTCTGGCTTTTCTAGGGAATTTTTGCAACAACGATAAACTTTCTGTTTGAAACAGCAACATGTATACTTGCAAAATAAGCATGGTAAAGGCTATCCTTGACATTTTTATTGAAAATAGAGATGCAAAACATTATTCTAAATAGCAGCAAGCAAATACTAACAAAATAAAATGATGCTCCAAGTAAAACACATATCATGTGGTGAATAAAAATAAAGCTCCAAGTAAAGTTACCGATGAACGAAGACGAAAGAGGGGATGCCATCCGGGGCATCCCCAAGCTTAGGCTCTTGGTTGTCCTTGAATATTACCTTGGGGTGACTTGGGCATCCCCAATCTTAGGCTCTTTCCACTCCTTATTCCATAGTCCATCGAATCTTTACCCAAAACTTGAAAACTTCACAACACAAAACTTAACAGAAAACTCGTAAGCTCCGTTAGTATAAGAAAATAAATCACCACTTAGGTACTGTTGTGAACTCATTATAAATTCATATTGGTGTAATATCTACTGTATTCCAACTTCTCTATGGTTCATACCCTCCGATACTACTCATAGATTCATCAAAATAAGCAAACTACACATAGAAAACAGAATCTGTCAAAAATAGAACAGTCTGTAGTAATCTGTATCAAACGTATACTTCTGGAACTCCAAAAATTCTACCAAATTAGAAAGTCCTAAGAAATTTGTTTATTAATCTTATTCAAAAATAATCAACTGAAAAGCACGTTCCTGTGATTTATGAAAATTATTTTCGTGCGTGCAAAAGTTTCTATTTTTCAGCAAGATCAAATTAACTATCACCGTAGGCTATCCTAAAGGTATTACTTGGCACTTTATTGAAACAAAAGCTATAAAACATGATTACTACCATAGCTTAATCATGTGAACACGCAAAAACAGTAAATGTAAATATTGGGTTGTCTCCCAACAAGCGCTTTTCTTCAATGCCTTTCTAGCTAGGCATGATGATGACAATGATGCTCACATAAAGGATAAGAATTGAAACATACGGGGGCATCATGAAGCATATGACTAGCACATTTAAGCCTAACCCACTTACTATGCATAGGGATTTTGCGAGCAAACAACTTATGGGAACAAGAATCAACTAGCATAGGAAGGTAAAACAAGCATAGCTTCAAGATTTTCAACACATAGAGAGGAAACTTGATATTATTGCAATTCCTACAAGCATATGTTCCTCCCTCATAATAATTTTCAGTAGCATCATGAATGAATTCAACAACATAACCATCACATAAAGCATTATTTTCATGATGCACAAGCATATAAATTTTACTACTCTCCACATAAGCAAACTTCTTCTCATGAATAGTAGTGGGAGCAAACTCAACAAAATAATTATCATGTGAAGCATAATCCAATTGAAAATTAAAATCATGATGAAAAGTTTCATGGTTATCTTTATTCTTTATAGCATACGTGTCATCACAATAATCATCATAAATAGGAGGCATTAATTCTTTCATCATAATAAATTTGCTCATCAAAACTTGGGGGACTAAACATATCATGTTCATCAAACATAGCATCCCCAAGCTTGTGGCTTTGCATATCATTAGCATCATGGGTATTCAAAGAATTCATACTAACAACATTGCAATCATGCTCATCATTAAAAGATTTAGTGCCAAACATTTTAATGCATTCTTCTTCTAGTACTTGGGCACAACTTTCCTTTCCATCATTTTCACGAAAGACATTAAAAAGATGAAGCATATAAGGCACCCTCAATTCCATTTTTTTGTAATTTTGTTTTATAAACTAAACTAGTGATAAAACAAGAAACTAAAAGATTCGATTGCAAGATCTAAAGATATACCTTCAAGCACTCACCTCCCCGGCAACGGCGCTAGAAAAGAGCTTGATGTGTACTACACAACCTTCTTCTTGTAGACATTGTTGGGCCTCCAAGTGCAGAGGTTTGTAGGACAGTAGCAAATTTCCCTCAAGTGGATGACCTAAGGTTTATCGATCCGTGGGAGGCGTAGGATGTAGATGGTCTCTCTCAAGCAACCCTGCAACCAAATAACAAACGAAGAGATTATTGTAGGGTACGAAACCACCTCAAAGTTATCCTTTCTGATCGATCTATACAAGAGTCCGTAGTAAAATAACACGAAGCTATTCTTTCCGTTCGATCTATCATAGAGTTCGTACTAGAATAACACCTTAAGACACAAATCAACCAAAACCCTAATGTCACCTAGATACTCCAATGTCACCTCAAGTATCTGTGGGTATGATCATACGATATGCATCACACAATCTCAGATTCATCTATTCAACCAACACAAAGAACTTCAAAGAGTGCCCCAAAGTTTCTACGGGAGAGTCAAGACGAAAACGTGTGCCAACCCCTATGCATAAGTTCACAAGGTCACTGAACCCGCAAGTTGATCACGAAAACATACATCAAGTAGATCACGTGAATATCCCATTGTCACCACAGATAAGCAGATGCAAGACATACATCAAGTGTTCTCAAATCCTTAAAGACTCAATCTGATAAGATAACTTCAAAGGGAAAACTCAATCCATTACAAGAGAGTAGAGGGGGAGAAACATCATAAGATCCAACTATAATAGCAAAACTCGCGATACATCAAGATCGTGCCAAATCAAGAACACGAGAGAGAGAGAGAGAGAGAGATCAAACACATAGCTACTGGTACATACCCTCAGCCCCGAGGGTGAACTACTCCCTCCTCATCATGGAGAGCACCGGGATGATGAAGATGGCCACCGGTGATGGATCCCCCTCCGGCAGGGTGCCGGAACAGGGTCCCGACTGGTTTTTGGTGTCTACAGAGGCTTGCGGCGGCGGAACTCCCGATCTAGGTTATGTTCTGGATGTTTGGGTATATATAAGAGGTGTCGGCGTTGGGAACAACTCAGGGGGGTCTCCGAGGTGGCCACGAGGTAGGGGGCGTGCCCAGGGGGGTAGGGCGCGCCTCCACCCTCGTGGGTGCCTCAGGACTCTTCTGGTCCATCTCCGATACTTCGTGGGCTTCTTCTGATCCAAAAATAATCTTCGTGAAATTTCAGGTCAATTGGACTCCGTTTGGTTTTCCTTTTCTGTGATACTCAAAAACAAGGAAAAAACAAAAACTGGCACTGGGCTCTAGGTTAATAGGTTAGTCCCAAAAATCATATAAAATAGCATAAAAATGCATATAAAACATCCTAGATGGATAATATAATAGCATGGAACAACCAAAAATTATAGATACGTTGGAGACGTATCGGTTGTCTTCTTTCATGTTGGCGTATCAGGGGTCGATGATGGTCTCAGCGAGGTCAACCACGTTGTCCTTCTCCTGCCCGTTGCCGATGATCTTGTATTGCTTCTGGATGTCAACAAGCTTGTTGCACCAGATGGCTGAATCGTCGCGTTCTTCCTTCTCTCCACTGTAGTGAAGGTGCAGTCGGCGCTGCCGATGAAACGGGCGAATGCTCCAGAACCTCTGATGGCCCTACAGCAGTGGTAGACAAGAACCTCATCCCACACACATACCTGGGTGACGGCAATCCACTGGTCCCTGTCAGGAGATGAATGGATGGGCACAAGGTCTAGTCCTGCGACCTTGTGCTTTCTCGTCCTGTAGGTACTGCTTGAACTCGGCGAGGCAGAGCTTCACCGAGTCCGGATCGTTGGTGTACATCACATTCAACTTGATGGCCGAATCGTCGCGTTCTTCCTTCTCTCCACTATAGTGAAGGTGCAGTCGGCGCTGCCGATGAAACGAGCGAATGCTCCAGAACCTCTGATGGCCCTACAGCAGTGGTAGACAAGAACCTCATCCCACACACATACCTGGGTGACGGCGATCCACTGGTCCCTGTCAGGAGATGAATGGATGGGCACAAGGTCTAGTCCTGCGACCTTGTGCTTTCTCGTGCTATAGGTACTGCTTGAACTCGGCGAGGCAGAGCTTCACCGAGTCCGGATCGTTGGTGTACATCACATTCAACTTGATGCAGCCATAGGACTGAACGGCGAACTCAAAGGGGAACTCCTTGCTGAAGTCCATATCCAGCAGGCTCACCCCTCGGATCGCCATTGGAGTCTCTTCAAGTGAACGAGTGGGTAGGCGGCGACAATAGTTCGTTTTTCAGCTCTTGGGGAACTGGATTCAACAGTAAACTGAGTGTGTACAGGAGAGAACACTTACTACCCCTCCCTCGCCCGTTGCACGCCCGGCAGAAGATGCACCCTCGGTGCATTCAAACGCCTCCATTAAGAAACCTACTCCGGCCACACATCGGTTCACGAGTGGGTCTGTATTGGTACTGTAATAACAAGAGTTAGTGGTCACTTTACTTAAATTTAATTAGCTTTAATAGAAATTTATACTTAAAACAAGCAATGCATTGGCTCATTCTATCAGTGCCACATGATCAACATGCACAACAATTAGAATTATTATTCCCAGGACGCACATGATCAACACATTTGTCGCACTTTCACACAGATAATACTACCAAGTTTGAACTGTTTGCTATGGTTGTTGTCCTCTGCATCATCATGCCGTGTTTCCCAACTTGCAAGATTCAGGACCAACAAATAAGATCCAAATAATAAGTACAACAAAGATGCCTACACATCTCATTGATTCCCAGCTTGCAACATTCATAACCAACAAATAAGATTCAAATAATAAGTACAACAAATATGCCTACACATCTCATTGATTCCCAGCTTGCAAGATTCAGAACCAACCCATTAGAGCCTTTTGATAAAGTGAATATCGGGATTAAATCCATCTTGGCTAGCCGTGTCATACAACCGAAGAACTTGGCGAATGCTCTTGACCGTCACAACATCTGTAGTTGAGTATTCCTATTTGCACAGCACAAACAAGAAGAGCATAATTACTATAATAGTGGCACTCCTTGAATTCAACCTGCAGCTCCACTCGGATGAGGCCTGTCTGGAGTTCCATGATTCAATTCATGCGCCTTTTTCTGCAGTTCACCTGAAATGAAGCAAAGATTGCATCATTCAGATAGCAAGAAGTACTTACTCTCGTGAGCTGGCAGGTTCTTCTTTAGTAGTTGCACTAAAATTGAGGAACATTAAGGTTGGCTATCCGGCTCATGTAAGGTGCAACTATAATTTGCTTATCCTTTTGTGCAGTTCCACTAAAATGAAGTGCCATTGTGGTGACAGTGACGGCTCATCTTGCAAAGGCTAATAAAATGTTGCACGAGATTACCAGCAGAACTTGACGGAGATTTTGGAAACTCCAATCACCATTTTGTGCAGTTCCACCAAAATTGAGAGATGTTGCTCACGTGACATTTTAGTTGAAGTGCACAAGACAATCATTCAAAAAAGTGTTTTGTGCAGTTCACCAAAAGGTCATAATAGCAACAAGGTGAAATGGATATCCCTATCTGCACAAAAAGATAGAAAGTAAACAGTTGCTGGTCAATAAGAATATACGAAACATACACGAAATGAATAGAAGCATCTTAATTATGTTCATGGCAATCACGCAAGGACAGTAGAAATTTTAAAACATCAGCAATGCTTCATGTTACCGGAAGCATTATGATCAACAATGACATTCGTCAAATATGGGATTACCTTAATGGTGGCATGGCTTGTTTACCAGATACAGTAAATCAACAGCAGCTAAAGAGTTAGTTTAAGGGCATGGGACCGTGGGGACACCAGGACACTCAGCAGCATAAAGGAGCAACTTACTTATCATACTGGGGAAAACAGCAGGAGTACCATTTGTAACACAGTTTAATTACATCTTATCACTGGATGCATTAGATTAACAATAACACTGGTTAGACATGTCCCTAAGGTAACAGTGTGATCACTTCATTTTACATGCGCCCTTACATTAACAACAGAAAAAGGTTGGTATAAGGACATGCGACAGTGGACGCATTAGCACAATGTACCTACAAGGAGGCATAAAGTGGTGATGCCGAGTTTGTTCATGCTATGTGAGGGCAGCAAATCTAATCCTGGAGACCTTTTACTATGTGAGGGCAGCAAATCTAATCCCGGAGACCTTTTACTATGTGAGGGCAGCAAATCTAATCCTGGAGACCTTTTACTATGTGAGGGAAGCAAATCTAATCCTGGAGACCTTTTACTACGTGAGGGCAGCAAATCTAATCCTGGAGACCTTTTACTATGTGAGGGCAGCAAATCTAATCCGGAGACCTTTTAGTATGTGAGGGCAGCAATTCTAATCCTGGAGACCTTTTACTATGTGAGGGCAACAAATCTAATCCTGGACATACTCTATTGACTTGTCCACCAGCCGCCACTTTCTATCCTTTTTTCAACCAATAATAGATCTGTCCTTATCCAGTTTGTACTGCGTTTTCCCATTATTTCCCTTTTCAACCAAGAGACCGGTTGGGTATCCGGTCTCTACTACTTTCACCATATTATTTCCTCTTTGAATCAAGTCCTAGATTCATGCTACAACTTTCCCCCCTTTCTTCGTTGTTTGAACCAAGTCCTAGATTCGAATGCATGAAGTAGCTTTACCTCTAATAATACTAAAAATTTAGGTGGCTTGGGAAGAGCCGATGGGAGTAGAAAAAGATGCACATGCAGACACGTGGGGAGCTGGGGCAATAGAGAAAGGCCGCTTTCGAAGAACTTATACCTGAGGGTCGTCGGGATGTTGGCGGCGGCAGGTCGGATCTGCGCACAATACGGCAGGGAGGAAGAAGGGTCGGAGGACCTCCCGAGCCGGTGCTGTGTCGGAGAGAATGGCACGGGCAGAGGATCGGGCCCCTCCGGCAGTTGTGGGTTTCCTCCCTCACCGGCGATGACCGCGTGAACGATGCACCTAGTCCTCTACACACACCAGCCGAAGGGATCCGACCGGATCTGTGACCAGCGGTGAGCAGAGAGAAAATGTCGCTATCATTGTCTTGTTTATATCTGGAGAGGATGAGAGAATGAAGAGAGCAACCCTAGTAAAGCAAGCGCTCAGGCCCCTGCGTACATATATAGTGGAGTGATTATCTTTTTCTCTCCACAACAAGCGTTTCAATTTGTGTACGTGGCATTAAAGAAAATAAACTCTCTATTTAAAGTGACTAACTGTACGACTCCTACTTACTACTACTAGTAGCAGTATTGTTCACTTGTGCTCCCCGGCCCTCCATTCATTGAACAACCCCACGGGTGAATAAACATACAGCACTAGTATTTATATAGAACGAACAAGCTCGAACTATTTTTGCGTAGTTAAAAGTTGAGGGTGGGGCTTTTCCCGGGCACTACGCGCGGCAGTTTTCGTGTGGGCGGTTTGACAGAGAGGCGAGGAGGGTGAGGGAGTAGCGGATTCAACTTACTTACTGCGAGAAAGGTCGGGCTGTGCAATTTGACGGCGCGTTACTGCTGGAAAGACATGTGATATGACTACTCACTATAGTCATGAATTACTGGCTGTACGACCGGGGTGATGCCCCCTTCCGTTCCGCACTCTAATCTGGTGCATGACACGTATTACGTCGACCCGGATGCTGCTGGCTCTCCCACATGTCGGCGAAGTAGTACGTAGTAGTAAGAAGGAGCAAAGAATCATGCGGTATATACTACTCCCTCTGTTCCTAAATATAAGTCTTTCTAGAGATTCCAACAAGTGACTACATACGGAGCAAAATGAGTGCACTCTAAAATATGTCTACATACATCCGTATGTTGTAGTCAATTTGAAATGTCTAAAAAGACTTATATTTAGGAATGGAGGGAGTAGTAGTACTACTACTCACGTCGGAGGAGTGCGAACCACGGCAGCCCAGTGAATCAGCAGTAGAAAACAATGTGCTGATATGGCCATAAAAAACAATGTGCCACGGTCCAGACTGTAGCCTGTACAGTACTGCTCCTCTTTGTTTGGATCCCTGAGTTAGAGCTAGTTAGGGTTCAAATAGCCTCAAATTATCCAAACAGGAGGGGTTAGTTTGAGCTAGTTTGCTCCAACCAGCTAAAAAACTAGCCCAGTGGAGAGGTTCTAATTGGGTTAGTTCTCCTCGGGCCTACTAAAAGAGAACTAAAAAATGTCCCATGCCCGCACCAGATCGCTCCCTTTGCCCCCCCCGCACGACTCCTCTCTGTTGCACATCGGGCCGCCCGCCCAAGCGCCCCTCCGCCGCTTGCCCTCTCTCTCCTCCGGCCGCCCTCTCCCTCCGGCCTCCGTCGCCCTCCTCCAGCCGCCCTCTCCCTCCGGCTTTCGAAGCTCGCCCTGCTCCCCCTTCACCGGTCGTTTTTCTCCCTCTGTCTTGCGCGGCGGCGGCGCATCTACCAGGGAGGTCGCGAGAGGGGTGAGTTTGTTCATTCCTTCTCTGTCTCACAGCCATATCATTGATCTTGCTCGCTCTAGCGCTAATTCTGATTTGGAAAAGTAGATCCTGATTAAACTTGGTATCAATTTGTGGTGCACACATGGAATTGTTTGATGCTGCTTGAGGAGGTAATAAATCTTTCTAGAGGCCCAAAGCTTCAGTTCACCTTTCTAGGTATTTCAGTTTCAGGCTTGCATTATTTCTAGAGGCCGAAAGAATCAGTCCACCTTTCTAGGTATTTCAGTTCCAGGCTTGCATTGTTTCTAGAGGCCCAAAGATTTAGTTCACCTTTCTAGGTATTTCAGTTTCAGGCTTGCATTATTTCCAGAGGCCCAAAGATTCAGTTCACCTTTCTAGGTATTTCAGTTTCAGGCTTGAATTATTTGTAGAGGCCCAAAGATTCGGTTCGCAGTCATCGGCAAGTGGCCCTGCTACCCATGCCGGTGTCGACCTCAACTCGCAGGCGCCGGCGTCAGAGCGGTTCCCGGGGCTTGGGCTCTACAGAGCCTTCCTCCCTGGGTGCGTGAGGGGCTCCGGGCTCTGTCCCTATCGTGAATGACTTCCGTGATGAGTTAGCTCATGCTTTGTTTCATGAAGTGTATTTTTTTGTGAAGCTTGAATGAGGACTTGTATGTTTAAGTGGGATATCTAAATTGTATGGACAAAGTAAAATGCATCATGTTTTCATGCTTGATTTGTAAAGATGGTTCGTTTATGTCAATTGTGAGCGGGAGGAGGCCACACAAGAGCCGGCCACACCAAATCCGGCAGGAAATAGGGTCCAAAGTAGTAAAATGATTGAGAAAGAACATTTATTGTCAATCTAACCCTGCCATCCATACACCTCTTTGGTTTAGAGTTAGTTCAAGGTTAGAATCTAACTCGAACCTCTAACTGAGTTAGAGTTCTCCTCGTCTCGGTTCATCGCCATCATACTTTACCTATTTCTGTGTTTTCAGTATCCTGCGAATCAAAGAGGCCCTTAGACTGGTTTAGGTCCGGTAGTTTTTTATAAACGTGTTATGTCCAAAATTGAATGAACATGCTCCGGTTTCTACGATAATAATCCGGTTTCATGTAGTAATTCATTTATTTATTTATTCTTCTACGGGGGGTTTGCATGTAATTCGTGAGGTCTAAAATGTAAAGTGATACGTCTCCGTCGTATCTATAATTTTTGATTGTTCCATGCCAATATTATTCAACTTTCATACACTTTTGGCAACTTTTTATACTATTTTTGGGACTAACATATTGATCCAGTGCCCAGTGCCAGTTCCTGTTTGCTGCATGATTTTTGTTTCGCAGAAACCCCATATCAAATGGAGTCCAAACGGGATAAAAACGGACGGAGAATATTTTTGGAATATTAGGAGAATATGGGAAGAAGAATCAATGCGAGACGGTGCCCGAGGTGGCCACGAGGCAGGGGGCTCGCCTGCCCCCCTGGGCGTGCCCCTGACCCTCGTGGGCCACCCGTAAGGCGGTTGCTGCTCTTCTTCGGCCGCAAGAAAGCTAATTTTCGAAGAAAAATCTAGGCGAAGGTTTCAATCCAATCGGAGTTACAGATCTCCATATATATATATATATATATATATATATATATATATATATATATATATATATATATATATATACGAAACGGTGAAAGGGCAGAATACCAGAACGCAGAAACCAATGTTTAAAATTGCCGGCTATTGAAAAAAGCGGCACCTACTAGCGGCAGCAATGAGCAGCTATTGCCAGCAATAGATGCCGCTATGCCAAATAGCGGTTTTGCAGAATACATGCAAGAATTTCGAAAATAAGTGCAAGATACATGTCGAACTATAGAAATTCAGCATCGATTAAATAGTTGAGACAAACAGGAACATAATAAGTGAACCATAAGATCATCCATTAAGCCAACATTCAGCAATCGTCTCAAGCGACGAAGCAAATAGTTCGGTAGACATTGGACCGTCTCAAGCGACAAACAAAATAGTTCGACACTGGACACAGACTGCTAATAAGTTTTGCAGATAAATAATCCATAAAGGTAGTGGTGCATTCTCGTCTATTCTTCTCCAGAATCTGAAGGAGACTTATCAGACTCCGATTCAGAAGAAGAAGCAGCTTGCGGCATTGTTTCAACACGCATAGCCATCAAGGACTGCAGGCTCACGGTCTCGATTTTCTTCCTAGGCCGAGAACTCCTCTTCCTTTTGGCTTGTCCCTATGATGATGATGCCCTGTTTGGTTCCTCTTCCGATGCATCTTCATGAGCTTTCTCTTGTTCTTCATCAACTTCTGCAGTTGGTTCTTTCCTAGTGATGAACTCATTTTCATAATCAGCAAGAACATCATCTACTTCTTTCTCTATGGGATCTCTGTTTTTGTTCTCTCTCTTGTTCCTTAGTTTAGAGTTGAATTTCACAAACACAAGATCCCTCATCATGTCATGCAGCAGCCTATTCCGCTTCTTTGTATGAACCTAAAAGTTCATAAAAATTAAATACTTATAACAAATGTAGAAAACAAAAAACCCAATTGTATAAACTGCAAACATATAATTTGTTACCTCTTTGAAAGCTGACTAGTTCCTCTCACAAGCTGATGAGCTACATGTCAAATTAAGAATCCTAGATGCCAAAGTTCTCAACTTTGGTGTGCTGGTGCCATGGTTCAGCCACCATTTTGCTGCACATTATACAAGTTAATAGTTAAAGAAATGGAAACAGAAGCATTTTATTCATCAATTATATTAGCTACAATAACTAACCTGGATTAAAATTCTTGTTTCTCCTTTGCCTTATAGCAATCTCATGGCCGAAAGATCCTTGCTGGTCTTGATACATGTTGAGTTCTTCAATTACAGTGTCTTGGGTTTCTTCGTCCTCAATCATCTTGCAAATGCATGTAATAACAGCAAGTCTAAATGATCCATCATGCTCAATCTCTGACTTGTTTGGGTAATAATAGTGAGGATTCAAATAGTAGCCAGCCAAGTGGAGAGGAGTCTTGAGCTTGCTGTCCCACCTTTTATCAATGATGTCCCAAGCAACTTTGTACTTGCTCTCATCATTATCAAACCTCACAGCAATATGTTTCTTTGCATCAAGCATTAATCCATGGAAGAATCCCATTGCAGGAACATCACTATCCATTCTGCGAAGCACATTAGCCATTGGCTCGAAGAAATTAACAGCCATGTCAACATGTTTCCAAAAAACTTCAGATCGCACCACTTTGAGTGCTTTTTTCCCCTTTGCCTTTGTCAAGTATGAACCTAGTTCATTCATCTCATCTGATCTGAAGAGCCTTATCAACTCCTTCTTGTTGTCTAGCAAACTTTTAAGATTTAAGTAAGCAGTGGCAAACCGAGTAACACCAGAGCGAACCAAGTCCTTCCCAAGAAATTTCCTCATCAAATCCAATACCCTTGTATGAGCATACAAGAAGCTAGTCACTTCTCTTGCACTTGAAATAGTTTTTGCAACTGGTCCAAGCTTCCCAAGATCCTCCAGCATGAGATCTAGGCAGTGAGCAGCACATCCATTCCAAAATATGGATGGTCTCTTTGCTGTTAGCATACTAGCTGCTGATACATTCACACTAGCATTATCAGTCACCACTTGCACAACATTTTCTTCACCTATTTCTTCTATGCATTTGTCCACCAAGTCAAATATGTATTTGCCATCTTTTCTGTCACCGGAGCAGTCCACCGAATCAATGAAGCAAACACCATGAGCACTGTGCACAACTAAATTCATAACTCCCCTGCCCTTCTTATCTGTCCATGCATCAGTCATAACCGTGCAACCTGTGAGCTCCCATGATTCCTTATGATTCTTGAATCCATCCAGCACCTTTTGTTTCCTCTTCTGCAAAAATGGTCCACTCATCTGATATGGACTAGGCCCTCTCAAGTCCTTGCCAAATTGTCCGATGGACTCAAGCATATGAGCAAAGCTAGGGAGGGTGACAGTGTTGTGAGGAATGCTAGCTTCATAGAAAAACTGGCAAATATACTCACAAACTCTGTCCCTTTTCTCTTCTCTTTTCGTAGTTGACAACTTTGATTGGACCTTCTGGCTAACGTTGAATCCCCTTTGATTATTGCAAACAGACTCTTCTATAGATGTTTTCTTGTAAAACTTATCAATAGTGGCACTGCCACTACCTACCACAGCTCCAGAGTTACTCGTCCCACTGCCTCTTGTTGACTTCAGGAACACAACATCATTCCTCTCAAAGTCAGAATCATCCCCACTACCCCTTTCATCATCTGAGTTCTCTATATTAATTGCAGATCGAACCCTTTGCACTTCATCCTTCTTCTTTTGCTTGTCACCACTCTTCTTTGTAAGAAAAGCAATAATCTCTTCCTTCACATCAGTTGGAACCTTCTTACATTTAATAGCATTGAAGCTAGTAATGCAAGCAAGATGGTACTTCATTCTAGTAATTCCACCTTTCAATAGCTTGTCACAAAAATTGCACTGCAAATGGTACTTCTTGTTCACATCTGGGGCAAAACAGTACGCATATGCAGGGTCATCGGACGTTACTGCTTGCCTTGCTTGTGTTTGGGTTACTGAATC
Organism: Triticum aestivum; assembly: GCF_018294505.1. Lineage (NCBI taxonomy): Eukaryota > Viridiplantae > Streptophyta > Magnoliopsida > Poales > Poaceae > Triticum > Triticum aestivum. The sequence goes on along the minus strand of NC_057811.1, from coordinate 440,885,143 downwards.
ACCTACAGAAAAAGTACATAATAATTTCATTAACCTACAGTTCTACAGATGACCTATTTGATTGATAATTAATCTATCCTAATTAAGGAAGAAGCAGATGATATATGCCACAATTAATTACTTGCATTCAGAAACATCTAACATTGTAAATTGTTGTTAAAGCATAGGAGATTTGCCACGGTTTATTTGATTGATAATCTACCTACAACGTATAACCTACTGAAAATAATAACTGGCTACTTGTTAGCTTTCAGATCGATAAGGGAGATGGAACATAAACTTGTTAGATTGCAGAACGTAAAACATAGAATACGTTTCTCTTCTATTGGAAGATAAACTTACGTTCCCTCTACTTGGAACAATCTATCTACATATGCGAGTAGAAGAGATAGTATCTGAGATAATAGAAGATGAACTAATGGAAGGACAGACTAGGAAACTTGCCTCCCTGGATCCCTGACTCCGGCTGAGACATGGTCCTGCAGTTCTTCTTCGCATCCGTGTTGCAGGCTCACCGCCGTGCCGCCGTCGCCAGCGATATAGATCGGGGAAGCGAAGCGGATGTTTTGCTTGTTAGGGTTAGCGCTCGGCTCTTTTGTAGCTCCTGTTTTGGGCATCTGTGTGGTGATTTTGAAAAGGCCCAGAATTCCCGTACTGAGCGTACTCCCTGGTGGCCCAAACTCGTATAGCGGCGCAATCTTATCCAGGAAATAGCGGCTACAACCGGCTAATTGCGGCTTTTTGCGGTTCAGTTACTGTAGCGCGAAAAATGGCATTGCGTTGCCCCCAGCTTTTCTAGCCGCTATGGCCGGCAAATAGCGCCGCAATAGCCGGCAATTTAAAACCTTGGCAGAAACAGAGAGAGACAGAGAGACAAATCCAATCTCGGAGGGGCTCTCGCCCCTCCCATGCCATGGAGGCCAAGGACCAGAGGGGAAACCCTTCTCCCATCTAGGGAGGAGGTCGAGGAAGAAGAAGAAGAAGAAGGGGGCCTCTCTCCCCCTCTCTTCCGGTGGCGCCAGAACGCTGCCATGGCCACCATCATCATCACCGCGATCTTCACCAACACCTCCGCCATCTTCACCAACATCTCCATCACCTTCCCCCCTCTATCAACAGCGGTCCACTCTCCCGAAACCTGCTGTACCCTCTACTTGAACATGGTGCTTTATGCTTCATATTATTATCCAATGATGTGTTGCCATCCTATGATGTCTGAGTAGATTTTCGTTGTCCTATCGGTGGTTGATGAATTGCTATGATTGATTTAATTTGCTTGTGGTTATGTTGCTATCCTTTGGTGCCCATCATATGAGCGCGCGCGTGGATCACACCATAGGGTTAGTTGTATGTTGATAGGACTATGTATTGGAGGGCAAGAGTGACAGAAGCTTCAACCTAGCATAGAAATTGATGCATACGGGATTGAAGGGGGACCAATATATCTTAATGCTATGGTTGGGGTTTACCTTAATGAACGTTAGTAGTTGCGGACGCTTGCTAGTAGTTCCAATCATGAGTGCATAGAATTCCAAGTCAGGGATAACATGCTAGCAGTGGCCTCTCCCACATAAAACTTGCTATCGGTCTAGTAAAGTAGTCAATTGCTTAGGGACAATTTCGCAACTCCTACCACCACTTTTCCACACTCGCTATATTTACTATATTGAGTCTTTATCTAAACAGCCACTAGTATTTATTTACGTGCTCTTTATTATCTTGCAAACCTATCCAAAAACACCTCCAAAGTACTTCTAGTTTCATACTTGTTCTAGGTAAAGCGAACATCAAGAAAGCGTAGAGTTGTACCGGTGGTCGATAGAACTTGAGGGAATATTTGTTCTACCTTTAGCTCCTTGTTGGGTTCAACACTCTTACTTATCGAAAGAGGCTACAATTGATCCCCAATACTTGTGGGTTATGAAGACCTTTTTGTGGCGCCGTTGCCGGGGAGTCATAGCGTGGGGTGAATATTCTCGTGTGTGCTTGTTTGCTTTATCAATAAGTATTTTTTATTTGCTGTTCTTAGTTGTTTTCTATCTTTAGTTATGGGTAGGAAACGCAAAATACCAAAAAAATAGTTGTACCAACTGAACCAATGGTTGAAGAACCACTCAAAATCTATCACACTCCTGAAGCTTTTTACTTGGATCATCTTCGATCCCTTTGTGCTCGTGCTGAAACCCCAACTAGCTTAGTTGAGGGCAAATCTTTAGATGAGCATGCTTGTTATGTGCGACACCGCATATCTAAAAAAGGGAAACTTTTACTGGATCAAATTCATCGTTTGCAATGCTATGCCTAGAATTTATGTGAAATATATGATGTTACTTGTTGTTCTGAAAACCCTAAGAAACACCTTCCCTACCAATGTGAGTTTATCGATAATGGAATCGTATCTTCGTATGCTAAGGGTGTTTATAGTTACTATGATGTTCAACAAATTGAAGAATTTGTTGCTTTTAAGGGTGCTTATGAAATTGCTTCTTTGATTGAAAAGTATGATGCTACTCTTTACAAATCTGAAAACTTTGCCATACTATAATATTGTTATGATAATTATGCTTCTAATAACTATGTTAAACCATATATTGATGACTCCTGCGCTGTCCAAGAAGAGACTAATATTTTGCAGGAGTCTATGGAAGAAGAAATTGATGAAACTGTGAGCTCACTGGATGAAAAAGATAATGAGGAGAGCGAAGAACAAAAGGAGGACGAACGGACTAGCTACCCGTGCCCACCTTCTAATGAGTGTAACTCTTCAACTCATACATTGTTTAATTTCCCTTCGTGCTTACCGAAGGATGATTGCTATGATGACTGTTATGATCCCGTTGATTCTCTTGAAATATCCCTTTTTGATGATGCTTGCTATGCTTGTGGCCAAGATGCCAATATGAATTATGCTTATGGAGATGAACTTGCTACAGTTCCTTATGCTAAACATGAAATTGTTGCTATTGCACCCACGCATGATAGTCCTATTATCTTTTTGAATTCTCCCGACTACACTATATCGGAGAAGTTTGCACTTATTAAGGATTATATTGATGGGTTGCCTTTTACCACTACACATGATGATTTTGATAGATATAATATGCATGTGCTTGCTGCTCCTACTTGCAATTATTATGAGAGAGGAACTATATCTCCACCTCTCTATGTTTCCTACATGATAAAATTGCAAGAAACTGTTTATACTATGCATTGGCCTTTACTATGTGTGCATGAATTGTTCTTTTATGACATGCCGATGCATAGGAAGAGAGTTAGACTTAGTCATTGCTTGATATATGTTGCTTTGTGCTCACTACTAAATGCCAAATCATTGCTAATTAAAATTGGCTTTGATATACCTTGAGATCCGGGTGGATTCACTACTTGAGCACTATATGCCTAGCTTAATGGCTTTAAAGAAAGCGCTGCCAGGGAGACAACCCGGAAGTTTTGGAGAGTCATTTATTTCTGTTGTGTGCTTTTATAAAGTTTCAAAACAAAAAAATAAAGAGGGGAACCCAAAACTTTTCAAAAAGAAAAGTGAAAGTGAGATAGACGAGCATTGTGAAAGTGGGGGACGTCCTTGAACTTTGTTCATGCCCATGGAAACTTTGCGAATCTTAATTACAGAAACTTTTCAACAAAAATAATTATCCCCTTGTACAATTCCATTGTATTCTAAAAATAATGTGCCAAGGTTTGCCTTTAGGATGTTTACAATGCTTGTTGGTTTGTACGGTGTAGGACAGAAACTTTGGCTGTAGTGCGTGATTTTTAATTGTTTACTGGAACGTCAAACGGTTCTGATTCTTTCTGCACTGTATTTATTTACAACTTTTTTATTTTTACTAATTTTGGCAGAATTGTTCAAGTATCAGAAGTATGGTTAATGTTCAGATTATTACAGACTGTTCTGTTTTAGACAGATTCTGTTTTTGATGCATAGTTTGCTTGTTTTGATGAAACTATCAATTTATATCAGTGGATTAAGCCATGAAAAAGTTATATTACAGTAGAAATAATGCAAAAACAAAATCTGAATTGTTTTGCAACAGTACTTAGAGTAGTGATTTGCTTTATTATACTAACGGATCTTACCGAGTTTTCTGTTGAAGTTTTGTGTGGATGAAGTGTTCGATGATTGAGGAGGTCTCGATGTGAGAAGAAGGAAGAGAGGCAAGTGCTCAAGCTTGGGGATGCCCAAGGCACCCCAAGTAAATATTCAAGGAGACTTAAGCGTCTAAGCTTGGGGATGCCCCGGAAGGCATCCCCTCTTTCTTCAACAAGTATCGGTATGTTTTCGGATTCGTTTCGTTCATGCGATATGTGCAAATCTTGGAGCGTCTTTTGCATTTAGTTTTCACTTTTATTTTATGCACCATGCTGGTATGAGATAGTCCTTGGTTTATTTATAGAATGCTCTATGCACTTCACTTATATCTTTTGAGTATGGCTTTATAGAATGCTTCATATGCTTCACTTATATCATTTGAAGTTTGGATTGCCTGTTTCTCTTTTACATAGAAAACCGTCATTTGTAGAATGCTCTTTTGCTTCACTTATATTTGTTAGAGCGTGGGCATATCTTTTGTAGAAATAATTAAACTCTCTTTGCTTCACTTATATCTATTTAGAGAGATGACAAGAATTGGTCATTCACATGGTTAGTCCTAAAATCCTACATAAAACTTTGTAGATCACTGAATATGATGTGTTTGATTCCTTGCAATAGTTTTGCGATATAAAGGTGGTGATATTAGAGTCGTGCTAGTTGAGTAATTGTGAAATTGAGAAATACTTGTGTTGAGGTTTGCAAGTCCCGTAGCATGCACGTATGGTGAACCGTTATGTAACGAAGTTGGAGCATGAGGTGTTCTTTGATTGCTTTCCTTATGAGTGGCTGTCGGGGACGAGCGATGGTCTTTTCCTACCAATCTATCCCCCTAGGAGCATGCGCGTAGTACTTTGTTTCGATGACTAATAGATTTTTGAAATAAGTATGTGAGTTCTTTATGACTAATGTTGAGTCCATGGATTATACGCACTCTCACCCTTCCATCATTGCTAGCCTCTTCGGTACCGTGCATTAGTAGAAATACTTGTGTTGAGGTTTGTGATTGCCGTAGCATGCACGTATGG